>NC_083226.1:173317789-173580992 GCF_032191835.1 Heteronotia binoei
TATTTGATGACATGGTTCATACTTGGAAGGGACCCCCAGGGTCATCGTCCAACCCCCTGCACAATGCAGGAAACTCACAAAGACCTCCCCCTAAATTCATAGGATCTTCATTGCTGTCAGATGGCCATCTAGCCTCTGTTTAAAAACCTCCAAGGAAGGAGAGCCCAACACCTCCGAGGAAGCCTGTTTTCACTGAGGAACCCCTCTGATGAAGTTCTTCCTAATGTTGAGCCGGAAACTCTTTTGATTTAATTTCAACCCATTGGTTCTGGTCTGACCTTCTGGGATCACAGGAAAACAATTCCACACCATCCTCTAGATGACAGCCCTTCAAGTACTTGAAAATGGCGATCCTAATCACCTTTCAGCTGCCTCCTCTCCAGGCTAAACACGCCCAGCTCCTTCAACCTTTCTTCATAGGGCTTGGTCTCAGACCCCCTCACCATCTTCGTCGCTCTCCTCTGGACCCGTTCCAGCTTGTCTATATCCTTCTTAAAATGCGGTGCCCAAAACTGAACACAATACTCCAGGTGAGGTCTTACCCAGAGCAGAGTAAAGCGATACCGTCAACTTGTGGTTATTACATAAGTGACATGTACTAGGTTATGGTGCACTAGGTTACACGTACTAGGTTATAAGTGACATGTACTAGGGGACAGTCCTTGGTACTGTGGACAAGTGAACATTTGGAAGGCAAAATATCCCAGGGCTGAATCCTGTCATCATGAGTTAAAAAGATCTTGAATAGCAGGGTTATGAATATGGCAGCTTCTAGTTAGAGCAGTTGGTATTCAGATGAATGAACCAGTTGCTTCATTGCAGTGTGAGGGAGCTTCAGGGTGCTCATACGTACTCTTTGGTGGATGATACTATGACGAGAAAATGACGGTCCCTCAGAGGACCTTGAGGCAAGTGAGAAGCAGAGGTGGATTGCCATGGCCTTCCTCTGCAGAGTCCTCCTTGGTGGTCTCCCTTCCAAGTGCCAACCCTGCTTAAGTTCTGAGATCTGATGACGCACACATAACAAAAATGTAAGAACGTAAGAAGAAGCCATGTTGGAATCAGGCCAATGGCCCATCCAGTCCAACACTCTGTGTCACATAAGAACACAAGAGAAGCCATGTTGGATCAGGCCAGTGGCCCATCCAGTCCAACACTCTGGTGTCACATAAGAACACAAGAGAAGCCATGTTGGATCAGGCCAGTGGCCCATTCAGTCCAACACTCTGTGTCACATAAGAACACAAGAGAAGCCATGTTGGATCAGGCCAGTGGCCCATCCAGTCCAACACTCTGTGTCAAATAAGAACATAAGAGAAGCCATGTTGGATCAGGCCAACGGTCCATCCAGTCCAACACTCTGTGTCACATAAGAACACAAGAGAAGCCATGCTGGATCAGGCCAATGGCCCATCCAGTCCAACACTCTGTGTCACATAAGAACATAAGAGAAGCCACGCTGGATCAGGCCAATGGCCCCATCCAGTCCAACACTCTGTGTCACATAAGAACACAAGAGAAGCCACGTTGGATCAGGCCAGTGGCCCCTCCAGTCCAACACTCTGTGTCACATAAGAACATAAGAGAAGCCCTGTTGGATCAGGCCAATGGCCCATCCAGTCCAACACTCTGTGTCACATAAGAACATAAGAGAAGCCATTGTTGGATCAGGGCAATGGCCCATCCAGTCCAACACTCTGTGTCACATAAGAACATAAGAGAAGCCATGTTGGATCAGGCCAATGGCCCGTCCAGTCCAACACTCTGTGTCACATAAGAACATAAGAGAAGCCATGTTGGATCAGGCCAGTGGCCCATCCAGTCCAACACTCTGTGTCACATAAGAACATAAGAGAAGCCATGTTGGATCAGGCCAGTGGCCCATCCAGTCCAACACTCTGTGTCACATAAGAACACAAGAGAAGCCATGTTGGATCAGGCCAGTGGCCCCATCCAGTCCAACACTCTGTGTCACATAAGAACATAAGAGAAGCCATGCTGGGATCAGGCCAATGGCCCCTCCAGTCCAGCACTCTGTGTCACATAAGAACATAAGAGAAGCCATGCTGGATCAGGCCAATGGCCCATCCAGTCCAACACTCTGTGTCACATAAGAACATAAGAGAAGCCATCTTGGATCAGGCCAACGGTCCATCCAGTCCAGCACTCTGTCGCACAACGACCAAAAAACCCAGGTGCCATCAAGAGGTCCACCTGTGGGGCCAGGACACCTTCCCACTGTTCTCTGCCCCCGAAGCACCAAGAATACAGAGCATCACTGCCCCAGACAGAGAGGTTCCATCAATACCCTGTGGCTAATATTGGACCTCTGCTCCCATATGTTTATCCAACCCCCTCTTGAAGCTTAGGGCTGCTCCTGGATCCCTCATTATCTATGGAGGTTCAGATGGGAGCCACTGCCAAATCCACATTTTGTTATCTTAGGCAGATAAGGCAGTTGGCCCCATACCTGGACCGCAGCGACCTAGCAACAGCAATCCATGCAACAGTCACCTCGAGACTAGTCTACTTTAATGCCCTCTGCATGGGGCTGCCCTTGACGCAAAAAACCCGGAAGCTGCAACTGGTGCAGAACGCTGCAGCTAGATTGTTACTGGAGCTACCTTTACGGGTGCACATTCAACCTGCGCTGGAGGCACAGCACTGGTTGCCTGTGGTGTTCCGAGCTTGCTTCAAGGTGCTGGTCATGACCTTTTAAAGACTTGGGACCTGTCTACCTCTGGAACCGTCTTTCCCCACATGAGCTTCAGAGAGCACTACGATCACAAAACCTTCCACCAGGCCAAAGGATGTTCAGCTGTCCACCACTAGGGCAAGAGCCTTTTTGGTGGCGGCCCCTACCCTCTGGAACTCTCTCCCTGAAAACATCAGGGCCTTGCAGGACATGCCACAATTACATAGGGCCTGTAAGACAGTACTGTTCAAACGGGCCTTGAACACCTAATGGAGGCATCCAAAACTCCCCCAAGCATCGATATTTATTCCGACCTAAGACAGAAACTTAAGATGCTTAATAACATCTAAATATATTACAGAAAACAGTGCTAATCAAGAATGAATAACAATGCCATCTCGGGACAAAAATTGCATATGTATATGTTAAGATGTTTTAATTACTTTTATTATTTTATCGTATACTTACTTCGGTGTATTTTAACTGTTGTTAGCTGCACTGAGCCTGATAGCGAAGGGCGGGATATAAATATAATGATGATGATGATGATGATGATGATAGATAGATAGATAGATAGATAGATAGATAGATAGATAGATAGATAGATAGATAGATAGATAGATAGATAGATAGATAGATAGATAGATAGATAATTCTCACAGCTACCACCACCTACTGTGGCAGTGAATTCCACATGTTAACCACCCATTGGGTGAAGGACTTCCTTTGATCCATTCTAAACCGACTTCTCAGCAGTTTTATTGAGTGTCCACAAAATGAGTGTCCACAAATGGAGGGTCTACGAAGATTTGTGGATGGTGTCTCATTTCTCCCTTCCACACCATTTCCTCTTTCCCTTCCTTGAATGCCCCCATAGCCTCTTCTCATTCCCTGCTTCCTTCTTCCATTCCCACCCACCAGCAAACCTACCTTTCTCTACGTACCTGTCTTCATCTTTTCCTCCTTTCCTCTTCCTGCTAGCCTCTTTTTTGGAAAGTCTCTGCATGGCTGCAGCTGCTTTGCTGTGCTGGACCCAGCTGCATACTCAGATTTACAGGGGGCATCTCATGTCCTCCCTACAGTCTTTCCTCTTTTCCTCTTTATGGCAATCCCCATACCCTCATCTTTCAATGTGGCCAAGTGCAAAGTAATGCACATTGGGGCCAAGAATCCCAGCTACAAACACAAGTTGATGGGGTGTGAACTGGCAGAGACTGACCAAGAGAGAGATCTTGGGGTCGTGGTAGATAATTCACTGAAAATGTCAGGACAGTGTGCGTTTACAATAAAAAAGGCCAACGCCATGCTGGGAATTATTAGGAAGGGAATTGAAAACAAATCAGCCAGTATCATAATGCCCCTGTATAAATCGATGGTGCGGTCTCATTTGGAGTACTGTGTGCAGTTCTGGTCGCCGCACCTCAAAAAGGATATTATAGCATTGGAGAAAGTTCAGAAAAGGGCAACTAGAATGATTAAAGGGCTGGAACACCTTCCCTATGAAGAAAGGTTGAAACGCTTAGGGCTCTTTAGCTTGGAGAAACGTCGACTGAGGGGTGACATGATAGAGGTTTACAAGATAATGCATGGGATGGAGAAAGTAGAGAAAGAAGTACTTTTCTCCCTTTCTCACAATACAAGAACTCGTGGGCATACGATGAAATTGCTGAGCAGACAGGTTAAAACGGATAAAAGGAAGTCCTTCTTCACCCAAAGTGTGATTAACATGTGGAATTCACTGCCACAGGAGGTGGCGGCGGCCACAAGCATGGCCACCTTCAAGAGGGGGTTAGATAAAAATATGGAGCAGAGGTCCATCAGTGGCTATTAGCCACAGTGTGTGTGTGTGTGTGTGTGTATTTGGCCGCTGTGTGACACAATGTTGGACTGGATGGGCCATTGGCCATAGCTTGCATTTTTGTTGTTGTGTTATCCATTATAGTGACCTCTCTCGGATTGTATTTTATTTTATTTTTTTTAACTTGCGAGTGGAGGCTGGAGATCTCCTGGTAGTGCACTTGATCTCCAGTCCAGACGACAAAGGTCAGTTCCCCTGGGAAGAAGATGGCTGCTTTGGAGGGTAAACGTTATAGCATTCTACCCTCCTGGGGCCCTTCCCCTTCCCAAACCACACCCTCCTCAGGCTGCGCCCCAAAATCTCCAGGCATTTCCCAACCCAGAGTTGGCAACCCGAGATCCAGCCCGGAACCCTAAGCCCTCCCTCCTTCTGCGCTATTGAAAGCGCTGAAAGATAAGTGAATCCCGTTGGAAATGCGTCCTTGCCGCCTTCCAAATGAGACGTTATATTTTCGCTTCAAATGCTTTAGCGTGTTGACATCCTTAACGAGTCCTAAATTAGGAATACCAGTTCTCTGAGTGCCATTACATACATATTTAAATTACCCGTTGTAAAAGGAAGGAAACGCTCTGCTATCGATTTGGTTGAGGATGGGGTGAAATGTTCATAATGTCCCTTTCTAAAGACGGAAGCCCTCGCCACAAGTCCAGCTCAGGCTCTGCAGAAATCCATCCAGAATGCTGCTTTACCACCCCTAGAGAGCCAGTCTGGTGTAAAGTGTATGGACTCTTATCTGGGAGAACTGGGTTTCATTCCCCAATCCTCCACTTGCAGCTGCTGGAATGGCCTTGGGTTAGCCATAGCTCTCTTATCTGGGAGAACCGGGCTTGATTCCCCACTCCTCCACTTGCAGCTGCTGGAATGGCCTTGGGTCAGCCATAGCTCTCTTATCTGGGAGAACCGGGTTTCATTCCCCACTCCTCCACTTGCAGCTGCTGGAATGGCCTTGAGTCACCCACAGCTCTCTTATCTGGGAGAACCGGGTTTCATTCCCCACTCCTCCACTTGCAGCTGCTGGAATGGCCTTGGGTCAGCCATAGCTCTCTTATCTGGGAGAACTGGGTTTCATTCCCCACTCCTCCACTTGCAGCTGCTGGAACGGCCTTGGGTCAGCCATAGCTCTCTTATCTGGGAGAACCGGGTTTCATTCCCCACTCCTCCACTTGCAGCTGCTGGAATGGCCTTGGGTCAGCCATAGCTCTCTTATCTGGGAGAACCGGGTTTCATTCCCCACTCCTTCACTTGCAGCTGCTGGAATGGCCTTGGGTCAGCCATAGCTCTCTTATCTGGGAGAACTGGGTTTCATTCCCCACTCCTCCACTGGCAGCTGCTGGAATGGCCTTGAGTCACCCACAGCTCTCTTATCTGGGAGAACCGGGTTTCATTCCCCACTCCTCCACTTGCAGCTGCTGGAATGGCCTTGGGTCAGCCATAGCTCTCTTATCTGGGAGAACCGGGTTTCATTCCCCACTCCTCCACTGGCAGCTGATGGAATGGCCTTGGTCAACCATAGCTCTCTTATCTGGGAGAACCGGGTTTCATTCCCCACTCCTCCACTTGCAGCTGATGGAATGGCCAAAGCTCTCTTATCTGGGAGAACCGGGTTTCATTCCCCACTCCTCCACTTGCAACTGCTGGAATGGCCTTGGGTCAGCCATAGCTCTCTTATCTGGGAGAACCGGGTTTGATTCCCCACTCCTCCACTTGCAGCTGCTGGAATGGCCTTGGGTCAGCCATAGCTCTTGCAACAGTTGTCCTTGAAAGAGCAGCTTCTGGGAGAGCCCTCTCAGCCCCACCTGCCTCACAGGGTGTCTGTTGTGGGGGCGGGGGAGGTAAAGGAGATTGTGACCAGTGTTCCGTATAAGGTGAGTTAGAGTGAACTAGTTCGCAGATTTTTAGCCTCCAGCTCACACGTTTCTGTCTTAGCTCGGGAAGCATGACCCCAGAGCACACTAATTTATGCAGTAGCTCACAACTTTAATGTCAATAGCTCACAACTTTCATACCAGTAGCTCGCAAAGCAGAATTATTGCACACAACACTGCAGCTTAGAGGGCACATTGATTGTGACCACTCTGAGACTCTGAGATTCAGAGTATAGGGCAGGATATAAATTCAATATCTTCTTCTTCTTTTCTTATGGATAAAAGGAAGTCCTTCACCCAAAGGGTGATTAACACGAGGAATTCACTGCCACAGGAGGTGGGGGCAGCTACAAGCATAGACAGCTTCAAGAGGGGATTGGCTAAACATCTGGAGCAGAGGTCCATCAGTGGCTATAAGCTACAGCGTATCTTTAGAACTCTGTCTGGGGCAGTGATTCTCTGTATTCTTGGTGCTTGGAGGGGGCACAGTGGGAGGGCTTCTACCCCACTGGTGGACCTCCTGATGGCACTTGGCCTGATCCAACATGGCTTCTCTTATGTTCTTATGTTGTTGTTGTTCTTCTTCTTCTTCCCTCTTTGCAGCTTACAGAAGCCTCTGTTTGCTGAAACAGATGTTCAAGAAAGCAAAATGACATTGGGAGAAGTGGGTAGTCATCATTTCTCCCCCTCCCATGGATTCTGCCCTCCCTATATCACGGAGCATCACCTCTCCAAGATTATATTATTTTTCATCTCTGAAGTCTCTGCTAACTTAAGCAGTTATTTTTGCTGCCTCAGTGACATTATCTGGATAACCTCAGCTCCCCAAACATCTGGTGGAGAAATCTCTGAAACGGCAGACTCATTTCTATCACGGCAGAAAAAAAGGCAACCCCTGGAGATCGATATTGGCTTTCCCCTAATGAATCGTTGCTCTCGGATACCTTAAATCTCTCTGTTCTTTGGCATTAATTTCAAACAAAATCCTGCAGAACCAAAGAATCCCATTTTACCCCATTCGATTGTGTAGCCATCAATGTAATATTACTGTCATCTGCAATACTTCCTCTAAGCTGTAGAGTCCTGTGAGCAAAAACTCTACCTCAGTTTGGTGTAGTGGTTAAGTGCACGGACTCTTATCTGGGAGAACCGGGTTTGATTCCCCACTCCTCCACTGGCAACTGCTGAAATGGCCTTAGGTCAGCCAGAGCTTTCATAAGAGTTGTCCTTGGAAAGGGCAGCTGCTGTAAGAGCTCTCTTAGCCCCACCTACCTCACAGGGCATCTGTTGTGGGGGAGGGGGGGAGGTAAAGGAGATTGTGACCACTCTGAGATTCAGAGTATAGGGTGGGATGTAAGTCCAATATTGTTTTCGTGAGCTACTGGTATTAAAGCTGCAAGCAAGCAATTTGGCTATTCCATGAATTAGTTTCCTTTGGGGCCATTTTTCCTGAGCTAAGACATAAAGATCTTGAGATACTAATGCCCTTCATTTAAACCCACAACCAATGAAGCCAGAACGTTCTTCGTAACGTTTTGCAGCTTCCGCCAGGTGTGTCAAATGCCCTTTTGCGTTTAGAAACTGGGCAAATGAGAATTGAGGCCAGAATTATGTTATCTTCGGCATGTCAATGGCTAAGGATCCATTAAAAAAAAAAAGGCCTCTTCCCTTTAATAACTCAAGACCCCTATAGGCCAAGGTGGCTGCAATTGGTCAGAAGCAACTTAGAAAGTATAGGATTCTCACTTGAAAACCTCTTGGCGCAGAGCTATGCCAAAGCAAAAAGTATTATCAAACAAAGAATCTGCGGTATAGAGAGACAAAGGGATCTAGAACAGGCCCCCTCTTTTTTAGCAGCTACTGAGACCAAATATGTTATGAGGACGGCCAAGTACTTTTTTTATTTGGAGGTACCAGCCCACAGAAGAGCCTTTACGTTGGCTCGATGCGCAGCCATGCCCTCAAAGGTGCTAGAAGGGAAATATAGAAAAGTCCCGTATGAAGACCGACGCTGTCCTTGTGCTATGGGAGAGGTGGAGTCGATGACTCATATGTTTTTTCGATGCCCTTTCCACCAGGTACAGAGGGATAGGTTTGTTTCCCCGTTTGTAGTTAAACCAATGGCAGACGCGGACGAGGCATGTTTGGAGAAACTTTTGGTGGATGCAAGTCCAACTATCTCTAGGCAGATAGCCAAATTTTGCCATTATCTTGTGAAGTTCCATACTAAGAAACAAGAAACTGCATGTCTTGTATGATCTCTTGGAATTTTAGTTTATAAATGTTTTTATATACTCTGATTTAAAGGACTCTGATTTAAAGGACACCCAGATTTATGGCACTTCACACCTGTCTACTTTTTTCACCCTCCACTGCTGTTACAGCCCAGTTAACAATACTAACAAACAAACCCAGACCTCAATTTGTGATTCTTTTAATTTGCTAAAGAAAATCCCCGTGACTCTACATACCAATTTACTGTCCACTTTCTCTATATTTAAAGACGGCTTGGCCATTCCCATTTTGTCTGACGAAGTCTGCTGAGAGCTTACGAAAGCTTACATTCTGAATTGGTCTTAAATGTGCCACTTGTCTGCTGCTTTGTTCTAAGACAAAAATGCCTGAGTCGGAGGCGACAAAAACTCCTGTGAGCCAACCGACACTAACTCAGCTTAGAGGGAACACTGACTGTTAGTAAAGTTTTGAAGTCCATGTGTTGGCAGTGAATTTCTGCAGAGGGGAGATGTCTGGATATATGAAGACGTGACCCACTTAGGCTTGCCAATGCCCAGGTCAAACCGAGGGTTCTTCCATTTTCCCAGGCTCCTTCCCGCCCCCAGTCAGCTGGCCGGCAGGGGGAAGCCCCGCCCCCACAGGACCATGTGCCTTTCTACTCCTGGAGGCTTCAGTCTCCGATTGAAAGGCTTCTTCTTGGGATGGTGTGTCTGTGTTACTTTGAAGAAGTTGACAGCAACTTGTGCGTAGAGAGGCCAATCCCTCGCTTCAGAGTTGCCAGAAAAGGGGGGGGGGGAGTTTGCTGAGCACTTTATTATTCCCTATGTGGAGATCGATTCTCATAGGGTATAATGGAGGATTGATCTGGAGGTTTCGGGGGCTCTGGGGGAGCTGTTTTTTGAGGTAGAGGCACCAAATTTTCAGTATAGTATCTAGTGCCTCTCCCCAAAGTACCCCCTGAGTTTCAAAAAGATTGGACCAGGGGGTCCAATTCTATGAGCCCCAAAAGAAGGTGTTCCCTATCCATTATCTCCTATGGAAGGAAGACATTTTAAAAGGTGTGCAATCCCTTTAAATGTGATGGCCAGAACTCCCTTGGAGCTCAATTATGCTTGTCACACCCTTGCTCCTGGCTCCACCCCCAGTTTCTCCTGGCTCCACCCCCAAAGTCCCCAGATATTCATCACATTTCAAGGGAACACACAGCTTTTCAATTCCTTCCTTCCATAGGAAATAATGAAGGATAGGGGCACCATCTTTGGGGGCTCATAGAATTGGACCTCCTGGTCCAATCTCCTTGAAACTTGGAGGGCATTTTGGGGAGAGGCACTGGATGTTATACTGAAAATGTTGTGCTTCTACCTCAAAAAGCAGCCCCCCCCCCTGGAGCCCCAGATACCCACTGATCAATTCTCCATTATTTCCTATGGGAATAAGTCTCCATAGGGAATAATAGAGTTCCCTCCCCTCCCCCAGCTTTTTGATGACCCTGAAGCAGGGGGAGGGCCTCCAAATCAGGGGATCCCCTGCCCCCACCTTGGGATTGGCAACCCTATTGTAGGGGCATTTTTTTTTCCGATCTGGTTTAATATTGTGAGAACTACTTTAGAAGTAAGCAATGACTCAAAAGCTCCTCCACTGACACAAACTGTGGCCGTTTTCCCACTGACCTTACTCCGGAGCAACGTCCCTCTTCACCGCGCAGCGTCTGCGCGGATTTCCCACCAACTGCTGCGCACAACCAGGAAGAGCCGCGGCTTTGGAGTCGCAGATGTAAACTGGTTTTTAGCGGTTTACATCTGCGACGCAAAAGCCGCGGCACTTCCTGGTTGTGCGCGGCAGTCGGTGGGAAATCTGCGCAGACGCTGTGCGGTGAAGAGGGACGTCGCTCCGGAGTAAGGTCAGTGGGAAAACGGCCCGTGTAAGTCTTTAAGGCGCGACTGGACTCTTGCTCTTTTCTACTGCTCTGGACGGACTAGCCCGACTACCCATCTTGATCTGTAGTCTTACCTAAGACAGCTTTCACCCACATTGGGTCCTGCACCTTAGCCATTGTTTGCAATGGAAAATCCAGTCGTGAACGATGGCTAAAGTGCATTGGGGGGAAAAGGGCGCTACCTGGCCTATGTGAAAGCAGTCTGAGATAGGGTTGCCGTATCCAATTCAAGAAATATCTGGGGACTTTGGGGGTGGAGCCAGGAGACTTTGGGGGTGGAGCCGGGAGACATTCGGGGTGGAGCCAAGATCAAGGCTGTGACAAGCATCATTGAACTCCAAAGGGAGTTCTGGCCATCACATTTAAAGGGACGGCACGCCTTTTCAATGCCTTCCTTCCGTAGGAAATAATGGATAGGGGCACCTTCTTTGGGGGCTCATAGAATTGGGCCCCCTGGTCCAATCTTTTTTGAAACTTGGGGGGTATTTTGAGGAGAGGCACTAGATGCTATACTGAAAATTTGGTGCCTCTACGCCAAAAAAACACACACCCAGAGCCCCAGATACATGCGGATCAATTCTCCATGATTTTCTATGGGGATAAATCTCGATAGGGAATAACAGAGTCCCCAGCAGACATTTCCCTCCCCTCCCCCCGCTTTCTGACAACCCTGAAGCGGGGGGAGGGCCTCCAAACCGGGGGATCCCCTGCCCCCACCTGGGGATTGGCAACCCTAGTCTGAGACAGGGTTAGGGTTGCCAAGTCCAATTTAAGAAATATCTGGGGACTTTGGGGGGTGGAGCCAGGAGACTTTGGGGGTGGAGCCAGGAGACATTGGGGTGGAGCCAAGATCAAGTCTGTGACAAGCATAATTGAACTCCAAAGGGAGTTCTGGCCATCACATTTAAAGGGACAGCACACCTTTTCAATGCCTTCCTTCCATAGGAAGTAATGAAGGATAAGGGCACCTTCTTTTGGGGCTCATAGAATTGGACCCCCTTGTCCAATCGTTTTCAAACTTGGGGAATGTTTTGGGGGGAGGCACTAGATGCTGTACTGAAAATTTGGTGCATCTACCTCAAAAAACAGCCCCCCCAGAGCCCCAGATACCCGCGGATCAATTCTCCATTATTTTCTATGGGAATAAATCTCCATAGGGAATAACAGAGTTCCCAGCAGACATTTCCCTCCCCTCTCCCCGCTTTCTGACAATCCTGAAGCGGGGGGAGGGCCTCCAAACCGGGGGATCCCCTGCCCCCACCTGGGGATTGGCAACCCTAGACAGGGTGGCTCACACATGCTGTTTCCATTTTGCCTTGCTTCCCAACGTATTTGTTACAAGCGCCTTCATCCCATCTGCTTTCTTCGCTGGTGTGACGGAACCGGCCTGATTCAGCCTTCGGACCCAATCCCGTCAACTCCCTTTTGGGTTGCCAACTCCTGGAGGAAGCTAATTTTCCTCCTGCCACTTGGGCGCGCTTCCACCACCTGTCCAATTTAGGGATTCCTGACAGAGAGGAACAGGACTCCCAATCCCCCTTGCCAGTTCTGAGGTCTGGCCTCAAGGTCCTCTGCCAACCCAGCACCTGGTTATGGCAGAGACCAAAGTCCTTCTTTGGGAGATCCCTGGAGTATTGGCACCCTTGCCAACCGCACGCCTTCCCTCTTCACCTTCCCCTCTTACAGTAGCGTGGTCTAAGGTGATTGGAGGAACTATGTAGCACAGAGGGACTGCACTCTAAACAAACATAACATTTATTTACAATATACAACTATTTACAGGCGTGTTTTTTTTTAAGTGAACAGAAGCAACAAATCATAGTAGGAAAAAAAAAACGTTCCTTCTCTCCCTATTCTAATACTTGCCCTGACCAGAACAGACAGACTCACCAACTCAACTGAACTGACTGAACTCAAACTCAAACTGTCAGCTTCCCCTGACAACTTCCAACTCAGGGTTTCCCGCCCAAAATCTCCAATATAAATTGCAGTTCCTGCCCGGGGAACTGGTTTACCCTCCTGCAGCCTTCTGGGAGACCAGCTTGAAAGATTTCTCGTCTCTCTAGGAGGCATCCTCGAAATTGCTGCTTCCAGACAGGAGGGAATGGGGGGGAGGAGGAAGAGACTAGGCCCCAAAGCCTGCCTCCAGTTAAATACAGGCCTAAAATTGCATTTCTCCGCAGCTGGTTTTCCCAGTTTGCTTGTATCTTGGCATGCATTTTTAATTCCCAAACAGGTATCCATCGGAATGTCAATGTTTTGCATTGAATTCTGCCGTTGGAGTCTCGTCTCACTCTTTACGCCAAGAGATTGTAATAGAAACTGCAGGGTCCCCCCCCCCCCCCCACACACACACTTTTAAACCAAATCAGAGTAGCAGTGGAATCTGATTACATTCTTAATAAGAGCTGAATGCTGAAAGAAGCAGAGTTCATTGCCTTCCCTCATAATATTTGTCGGGGTCTGAAGGGCAGTCCTGACCTATTCATTAATGCTTCTCATTCCATGCCTCCACGATATTCAATGGCGTTTGGCTGTAATATTCAATCGTAGCTCACAGACGTCAGGGCGCCGCACCAGTCAGCGATAACACATGCTAATTAGGGTTTAATCCACCTACTTTCCTGCTTGGATTTAGCTTGTTCTCATTTGACTTTCGTTTTGACTGATATGAGCAATATGCCTTTTGACATTTCCTTTTTGGTCGATCAGCCTAGCGGAATGGTTTAATCAGATGTTACAGGTAATGGTTTTGCACACAAAGAGCCCATCATCGCCGCGGAGGAGAGTTGTTATTTCTTCGGTGTTGTGACACCCCCCTTCATAATCGGCATCGTTAATTGCTGCAGACGAATCTGCTGTGGGAAAGGCGGATGGGGAAATGTGGTCCCCGCCCCCAAGCGTTTTTACGAAAGACGTCCCCCCACACAGCACCAGTGGGCACCAAAGGGTGGAATTCTATCAGGAGCTCCTTTGCATATTAGGCCACACCTCACTGATGTAGCCAATCCTCCTGGAGCTTACCAAAAAGAGCCTTGTAAGCTCCAGGGGGATTGGCTACATCAGGGGTGTGTGGCCTAATAGGCAAAGAGGTCCTGCTAGAATTCCTTACAGGGCTCTTCTCACAGGGCCCACTGTTAGCTCCAGGAGGATTGGCTACATCAGGAGGGTGTGGCCTAATATGCAAAGGAGGTCCTGCTAGAATTCCTTACAGGGCTCTTCTCACAGGGCCTGCTGTAAGCTTCAGGAGGATTGGCTACATCAGGGGTGTGTGGCCTAATAGGCAAAGGAGGTCCTGCTAGAATTCCTTACAGGGCTCTTCTCACAGGGCCTGCTGTAAGCTCCAGGAGGATTGGCTACATCAGGGGTGTGTGGCCTACTAGGCAAAGGAGGCCCTGCTAGAATTCCTTACAAGGCTCTTCTCACAGGGCCTACTACAAGCTCCAGGAGGATTGGCTACATCCGTAAGGTGTGGCCTAATATGCAAAGGAGCTCCTGATAGAATTCCACCCCTGCTGGGCACCATGATTCCTGCTTTCTAAGGCTGCCGAGCTCCCGCAGGGGATGGGGGATCCCACAGTTTGAGGGCCCCCAACCCACCGGCACTATCATGGGGATCCCCTTCCCCAAAGAGTCCTGTTGTCACGTGAAATGCCCTGTGCAATGAAGTCACCCAGAAGTAACGTCACTCTGAGGACGCTCTAGGATTTGTGATAAAACTCTATGGTCACATAGAGAGGAGTTCCCCATGGCAGCAGTAGAGGAACATGTTTTCACATTTTCTGGCACCTACCAAGTGTATTTTGGCAGTGGGGAGAGCAAGGGAGGGTTTTTGATTGGCCACTGGAGATTTGAATGACTGAAGATTTTTTTAAAAAATGTTGCTTTGGCAGCAGCTGCACTGGGTGACTGAAAGTTACTGGCTGCACTTGCTGAGGCAGCCATTTTGCGACTGGCTGAACTTCCTTAGGCAGCCATGTTGTGGCTGCCATTTTGTGGTAAGGTCCGTCACTGTGTCAGAATTCCAAAGGTGTCCACAAGTTTTAAAAAGGTTGTTCTACAACATTTAATTTTTCTTCTCCAGTTCAAGCAGAAGTAGATTGGGAAGGAACCCTGGCTAGAGTGGCTACCAGCCTCCAGGCGGGACCTGGAGATCTCTTGCATTTACTACTGATCTCCAGCTGGCAAAGATCAACTCCCCTGGAGAAAATGGCTGCTTTGAAGGGTGGACTTTATGGCTTTGTACCATGCTGAGGCCCCTCCCCTCCCCAAACCCCAGCATCTCCTGGATCCACCACACAACGCCTCCAGGTATTTTTCAACACAGACCTGGCAATCCTAATAGAATCACCAACTCAGTGTGTGATTGCAATAAAAACGACCAACACCATGCTTGGAATTATTAGGAAGGGAACTGAAAACAAATTAGCCAGTATCATAATGCCCCTGTATAAGAGAGCCAGTTTGGTGTAGTGGTTAAGTGTGCGGACTCTTATCTGGGAGAACCGGGTTTGATTCCCCACTCCTCCACTCGCACCTGCTGTTATGGCCTTGGGTCAGCCATAGCTCTGGCAGAGGTTGTCCTTGAAAGGGCAGCTGCTGTGAGAGCCCTCTCCAGCCCCACCCACCTCACAGGCAATTCTGGTCACCGCACCTCAAAAAGGATATTATAGCACTGGAAAAAAGTGCAGAAAAGGGCAACTAGAATGATTAAAAGTTT
This sequence comes from Heteronotia binoei, assembly GCF_032191835.1. Lineage (NCBI taxonomy): Eukaryota > Metazoa > Chordata > Lepidosauria > Squamata > Gekkonidae > Heteronotia > Heteronotia binoei. The sequence goes on from NC_083226.1 coordinate 173,333,099, forward strand.
GGAACACTTTCCCTATGAAGAAAGGTTAAAACGCTTGGGGCTCTTTAGCTTGGAGAAACGTCGACTGCGGGGTGACATGATAGAGGTTTACAAGATTATGCCTGGGATGGAGAAAGTAGAGAAAGAAGTCCTTTTCTCCCTTTCTCACAATACAAGAACTCGGGGGCATTGGATGAAATTGCTGAGCATTCGGTTTAGAACAGATAAAAGGAAGTCCTTCTTCACCCAAAGGGTGATTAACATGTGGAATTCACTGCCACAGGAGGTGGTGGCGGTTACAAGCATAGCCAGCTTTAAGAGGGGATTGGATAAAAATATGGAGCGGAGGTCTATCAGTGGCTATTAGCCACAATATATGTGTGTGTGTGTGTGTATGTATGTATAGGTGTGTGTGTGAATATATCTATATATAGATATAGATATATATATTGGCCACTGTGTGACACAGAGTATTGGACTGGATGAGCCATTGGCCTGATCCAACATGGCTTCTCTTATGTTCTTATGTGACGCAGAGTGTTGGACTGGATGGGCCGTTGGCCTGATCCAACATGGCTTCTCTTATGTGACGCAGAGTGTTGGACTGGATGGGCCATTGGCCTGATCCAACATGGCTTCTCTTATGTTCTTATGTGACACAGAGTGTTGGACTGGATGGGCCATTGGCCTGATCCAACATGGCTTCTCTTATGTTCTTATGTGACACAGAGTGTTGGACTGGATGGGCCACTGGCCTGATCCAGCATGGCTTCTCTTATGTTCTTATGTGACACAGAGTGTTGGACTGGAGGGGCCATTGGCCTGATCCAACATAGCTTCTCTTATGTTCTTATGGGTTGGGAAATACTTGGAGATTTGGGGAGTGGAGCTTTGGGAGGCAGGATTTGGGGAGACCTCAACAGAGTCTAATGCCATAGAGTCCGCTCGCCAAAGCAGCAATTTCCCCCAGAGGAACTGATTTTGGTCATCTGGAGGTCAACTGTAATACCTGGAGATGTCTAGGTACCACCTGGATATTGGCAAACGTAGCCCTGGAGTAAGCCAAACTGAGTGACCCCTGTGGTGCTACAGGCCAGTCCAGCAGGGATCGCTCAAACTGGAAGGAGCTCTCACATAATGAAAAGGTGTTTTGCAATATCTGCCACTGGACTTTCTTTGAGTGGAAATGCTGGGGACTTTATTTGGGAACTTCCACATGCAATATACTAATCATGAGTCAGACGTGTAACCTTTCTTTCTTGACAACTGCTGTGCAAAGTGGTGACTGGTATGAACAAAGGTATTGTTCGATATTTGAGACGCCCTGTTATGTGGTGGGATATTAATCCAACGAAGAATTAAAAGATTCCTGCGAGTGAGTGGGCCTGCAGTGTCTCTGCATGATTTCTCACTTCCAAGTTCCCCTAAGTCAGTGTCTGCATGTGATAATCTGCAGGATGTGATGAGATCTTTCTACTGCTTCAACTCGAAGGCTGGTGTGAGGTTGTGAATAGAGCAGGGGTGTCGAATTCATTTGTTATGTGACAGAGCAGTGCAGTGAATGAAGGCCTCAGAGAACTGGCATGACTTAAATTGATCCCAGATGGGTCTGTTTCAAGGGTCTTTGGGCTTGGGCAGAGTGCCTTTCCCTCACCCCTGCATAACGACAGCTGAACTCAATATACCTGAGAGTTGGACTTCAGTTTGCAGAGGATGGGTCCCAGATGGGCATGGACATCTGACATGAATGAGACCTTGCCAGGCCATGTGTGTCATAAAATGTAATGCTAGGGAGCAGCACAGACAAACACTTAAAATAAAACTTAATTTATTTTAAGAGCCAGTGTGGTGTAGTGATTAAAAGGGGGGAAGCCTTGGCTATTGAGTATTTTGGACTTTGCAGAGGTAGGCAATGACCAACAAACTTCTGCTTCTCACATGCCTTGCTTGGGTCACCAAATGCCTCTGCTATTTAGAGTCAGTACTGTTTGGTGAGCCAGTTTGGTGTAGTGGTGAAGTGTGCGGACTCTTATCTGGGAGAACCGGGTTTGATTCCCCACTCCTCCACTTGCACCTGCTGGCATGGCCTTGGCTCAGCCATAGCTCTGGCAGAGGTTGTCCTTGAAAGGGCAGCTGCTGTGAGAGCCCTCTCCAGCCCCACCCACCTCACAGGGGGTCTGTTGTGGGGGAGGAAGGGAAAGGAGATTGTGAGCCGCTCTGAGACTCTTCGGAGTGGAGGGCGGGATATAAATCCAATATCTTCATTTACCTCACAGGGTGTCTGTTGTGGGGGAGGAAGGGAAAGGAGACTGTGAGCCGCTCTGAGACTCTTCGGAGTGGAGGGCGGGATATAAATCCAATATCTTCTTCTACCTCACAGGGTGGCTGTTGTGGGGGAGGAAGGGAAAGGAGATTGTGAGCTGTCTGAGACTCTTCGGAGTGGAGGGTGGGATATAAATCCAATATCTTCATCTACCTCACAGGGTGTCTGTTGTGGGGGAGGAAGGGAAAGGAGATTGTGAGCCGCTCTGAGACTCTTCGGAGTGGAGGGCGGGATATAAATCCAATATCTTCATCTACCTCACAGGGTGTCTGTTGTGGGGGAGGAAGGGAAAGGAGATGGCTCTGAGACTCTTTGGAGTGGAGGGCGGGATATAAATCCAATATCTTCATCTACCTCACAGGGTGTCTGTTGTGGGGGAGGAAGGGAAAGGAGATTGTGAGCCGCTCTGAGACTCTTCGGAGTGGAGGGCGGGATATAAATCCAATATCTTCATCTACCTCACAGGGTGTCTGTTGTGGGGGAGGAAGGGAAAGGAGATGGCTCTGAGACTCTTTGGAGTGGAGGGCGGGATATAAATCCAATATCTTCATCTACCTCACAGGGTGTCTGTTGTGGGGGAGGAAGGGAAAGGAGATTGTGAGCCGCTCTGAGACTCTTCGGAGTGGAGGGTGGGATATAAACCCAATATCTTCATCTACCTCACAGGGTGTCTGTTGTGGGGGAGGAAGGGAAAGGCGATTGTGAGCTGCTCTGAGACTCTTTGGAGTGGAGGGCGGGATATAAATCCAATATCTTCATCTACCTTACAGGGTGTCTGTTGTGGGGGGTGGGGGGAAGGTAAAGGAGATTGTGAGCCGCTCTGAGACTCTTTGGACTGGAGGGCGGGATATAAATCCAATATTTTCTATCTTCTTCTATCCCAAAAATATGGGACATTGTAATTCAAGACAAATTAGCCTCTCAACGTCTGTTTTGTGAAAACCCCAATGCAGGGGGAAACTTTGTAGAAAAATGGTTTAGGTTTTTTGAATATGTCAACAAAAAATCCTTAAAAAAATGTAAAATACCAAACAAGCACCTAGACTTTGTTTTATATTAATATTCTTACACAAATGTGAACCTGTATATATTATCTGTGTATTATGTTAAGTTCTATTACCAAGATTATTATTAGTATTGCATTTTATTTATTCATGTCTTTAGTATATTGTATGTACATAGGCTTTGAGATTATTTTATATCCCACCCTCCACTCCGAAGAGTCTCAGAGCGGTTCACAATCTCCTTTATCTTCCTCCCCCACAACAGACACCCTGTGAGGTAGATGAAGATATTGGATTTATATCCCGCCCTCCACTCCGAAGAGTCTCATAGCGGCTCACAATCTCCTTTCCCTTCCTCCCCCACAACAGCCACCCTGTGAGGTAGATGAAGATATTGGGTTTATATCCCACTCTCCACTCCGAAGAGTCTCAGAGCGGCTGACAATCTCCTTTCCCTTCCTCCCCCACAACAGACACCCTGTGAGGTAGATGAAGATATTGGATTTATATCTGTGAGGTGGGTGGGGCTGGAGAGGGCTATGGCTGACCCAAGGCCATTCCAGCAGGTGCAAGTGGAGGAGTGGGGAATCAAACCCGGTTCTCCCAGATAAGAGTCCACACACTTAACCACTACACCAAACTGGCTCTCTTAAAGTTGCTTTCTTTGTATCTCTCCCCTTCCTCCCCAAGGAGCCTCAGCCAATGGAGTAAATAGAGGTTTTGCTCTAAAACACCTGTGCAATTGAGCAAGTCTGGCAAAGCAAGCTGTGATGCAAAAGAAAGCAAGAGAGAGAGAGAGAAGGAAGCAAGAAAGAGGGAGAAGGAAGCAGAGCACAGCCAGTTGCTTGGGGGCCTGATGGGAGCCCTCCGGGGGCCTGATTCAGCCCCCAGGCCTCATGCTTGACACCCCTGCCCTATGAGTTCTTTTCCAGCCATTGTCCCTCAATTATCTGCCGCTGCTTTGGTGCTGGAGGATGGGGTAGGAATGAGAACGGCCAGGGCTTTTTTTGTAGCTGGAGCTCCTTTGCCTATTAGGCCACACACTCCTGATGTAGCCAATCCTGCAAGAGCTTACGGACTTTTAGTACAGGGCCTACTGTAAACTCTTGAAGGATTGGTTACATCTGGGGTTTGTGGCCTATTAGGCAAAGGAGTTGAGGGGTCCACCAGGTGGCAGCACATAAAATGGTATGTTAAGTCTGATGTGCCTCAAACCCACCCTAGAAATCATATGAACATACGTATGAACATATGAAGCTCCCTTATACTGAATCAGACCTTTGGTCCATCAAAGTCAGTATAGTCTTCTCAGACTGGCAGCGGCTCTCCAAGGTCTCAAGCTGAGGTTTTTCACACCTACTTGCCTGGACCCTTTTTTGTTGGGGATGCCGGGGATTGAACCTGGGACCTTCTGCTTCCCAAGCAGATGCTCTACCACTGAGCCACAGCCCCATTCATGGCTCTCCAGGGTCTCAAGCGGAGGTTTTTCATGCCTATTTGCCTGGACCCTTTTTTGGAGATGCCGGGGATTGAACTTGGGACCTTCTGCTTCCCAAGCAGATGCTCTACCACTGAGCTACTGTCCCTTCCCGAATCGTCTGTTAAACTGCACCAAAAACAATCAAAAACATTCTGGAAATGAACATTCCTTGTCCAACACAATATGGAAGTGGCGGAGACTATGCAAAGGAGTTCCTGCTACAAAAAAAATGCCCTGAAAACAACTCTGTAAGGTAGGTTAGTCTGACAGAGCGGGACTGGCCCAAAATCACCCGCTAAGCCTCTATCTCAGAGTCTTAACCACTACACCACACTGCCTCTCAATAATAACCCCAACAACCGTAAGAATGCCATTGAGTCCCTTATCCAAAGCAGTCATTTCCTCCAGAGGTACTGATCTCTGTCATCTGGAGATCTTTCGTTGCTCCTGGAGACATCCAGACTCTACCTGGAGACTGGCAACCTGATGGCAGCACCATGTGGCAAGGCTTTGGTTCATATTGAAGCAGTACTGTACACAGATTGTTTTAGTTAGTTAGTTAGTTAGAGAGCCAGTTTGATGCAGTGGTTAAGTGTGCAGACGCTTATCTGGGAGAACTGGGTTTGATTCCTCGGTCCTCCACATGAAGCTTGCTGGTGTGCCCATGGGTCAGTCATAACTCTCTCAGAGCTGTTCTGATCAAGAGCAGTTTCTGTCAGAGCTCTCTCAGCCTCAACAACCTCACAGGCTGCCTGTTTTGGGGAGAGCAAGGGAAGGAGATTGTAAGCCACTCGGAGACTCCTTTGGGCAGAACGTACCTGGGGTTTTTTTGTTGTTGTTCAGTCGCACAGTCGAGTCTGACTCTTTGTGACCCCATGGACCAAGTCACGCCAGGCCCTCCTGTCTGCCACCATCCTCCAAAGTCTGCTCAAATTCGTGTTTGTTACATCAGTAACACTGTCCAGCCATCTCCTCTTTTGCCGTCCCCTTCTTCTTTTGCCTTCTGTCTTTCCCAGCATCAGGATCTTCTGCAGTGAGTGCTCCCTTCTCATTTGGTGGCCAAAGTATTTGAGCTTCAGCTTCAGCATCTGACCTTCCAGGGAACAATCAGGGTTGATTTCCCTTAGGGCTGACTGCTTTGATCTTCTTTCAGTCCAAGGGACTCTCAAGATCCTTCTCCAGCACCACACCTCAAAAGCATCTATTCTTCTGCACTCGGCCTTCCTTATGGTCCAGCTCTCACAGCCATACATGACTACTGGGAATACCATCACTTTGACTATACCTGGGGTGGCTGGGATCAAATCCCTACCATGACCACAGAAGCCTGCCAGATGACCTTGTGCCCATAACAATCTCTTAGCTGCTATTCAGGTAAGGTTGCCAACCTCCAGGTAGTGGCTGTAGATCCCCTGGGATGACAACTTATCCTCAGGGCCCTGTACATAATGGCTGCTTTGGAAACTGGGTTCTGTGTCAGTATACCAGACTGATGTCCTTCCCCTTCTCAAACTCTGTTGTCCCCTGACTCTGCCCCCCCCCATTGCTCTAGGAATTTTCCCATAGGGTTCACACCTGACCCTATGAAGGACAGAAAATGACTGCTTTGAAGCGTGGACTCTATGGTATTGTACCACTGGTAGAACTCCCTGTCTGGAACAAGTGATGCTCTGTATTTCGGTGCTGAGGGGGGCAACTGGGAAGGCTTCTAATGTCCTGGCCCCACTTATGGACCTCCTGATGGCACCTGGTTTTTTGGCCACTGTGTGACTCAGAGTGTTGGGCTGGATGGGCCACTGGCCTGATCCAACATGGCTTCTCTTATGTTCTTATGTGACGCAGAGTGTTGGACTGGATGGGCCATTGGCCTGATCCAACATGGCTTCTCTTATGTTCTTAAGTGACACAGAGTGTTGGACTGGAGGGGCCATTGGTCTGATCTAACATGGCTTCTCTTATGTTCTTATGTGACACAGAGTGTTGGACTGGATGGGCCACTGGCCTGATCCAACATGGCTTCTCTTATGTTCTTATGTGACACAGAGTGTTGGGCTGGATGGGCCATTGGCCTGATCCAACATGGCTTCTCTTATGTTCTTATGTGACGCAGAGTGTTGGACTGGATGGGCCATTGGCCTGATCCAACATGGCTTCTCTTATGTGACACAGAGTGTTGGACTGGATGGGCCACTGGCCTGATCCAACATGGCTTCTCTTATGTTCTTACGTGACACAGAGTGTTGGACTAGATGGGCCAATGGCCTGATCCAACAGGGCTTCTCTTATGTTCTTATGAGAGGAATGGTGGCAAAACCATGGTTAGGAATATAAACATTAGTTTTACAAGCACTGCTAAGACCTTTTCCATGAGTGGACCGTACACTGAACATAAGTCAACAGTGTGACACAGTGGCTAAAAAGGCAAATTCAGTTTTCGGCTGTATTAACAGAAGTGTAGTGTCCAGATCACATGAAGTGATGGTATTGCTTTACCCTGCTCTGGTAAGACCTCACCTGGAGTATTGTGTTCAGTTTTGGGCACCACATTTTAACAAGGATATAGACAAGCTGGAACAGGTCCCGAGGAGGGTGATAAAGAAGATGAGGGGTCTGGAGACCAAGTCCTATGAGGAAAGGTTGAAGGAGCTGGACATGTTTAGCCTGGAGAGGAGGCAGCTGAGAGGTGATATGATCACCATCTTCAAGTATTTGAAGGACTGTCTTATAGAGGATGATGTGGAATTGTTTTCTGTTGCCCCCAGAAGGTAGGACCAGGACCAACGGGTTGAAATTAAACCAGAAGAGTTTCCAGCTCAGAAGAAGAAGAAGAAGAAGAAGAAGAAGAAGAAGAAGAAGAAGAAGAAGAAGAAGAAGAAGAAATTGGATTTATATCCCGCTCTCCACTTCGAAGAGTCTCAGAGCGGCTCACAATCTCCTTTACCTTCCTCCCCCACAACAGACACCCTGTGAGGTGACTGGGGCTGAGAGGGCTCTCACAGCAGCTGCCCTTTCAAGGGCAACTCCTGCAATAGCGATGGCTGACCCAAGGCCATTCCAGCAGCTGCAAGTGGAGGAGTGGGGGAATCAAATCCAGTTCTCCCAGATAAGAGTCCGCACACTTCACCACTACACCAAGCTGGTTCTCTGTATTCTGAATGACCTCTGTATTCTGGCCTGTGGTTCTTTCCTCCACAACAAATTTTTCCTTTCTTCCCATCAAACAAACTTGAATATGGTGCCATGGAGGAAATGTTGCCATAACCATTTCCCCCCAAAAAGTTTACATTCTCCAAGTTTCTTTCATAAACATCTTTCTGGCTTGCTCAAACACAATTTTTTTTTTTGCTTGGCAGGATGTCAATTCTCATGACTGAGCCGTTCCCAGAGCATTTTCTTGAGTCTGCCAAGAGAATGATGTTTCTTTTACTTCCCCCCTAGGAGGCGAGATGTTTTTTTTTTCCTTTTCAAGGGTGGCTCTAAGTGGTTGTGAAGCTGGTGATTAAAAAAAAAAAAATCTTGGCAAGATCAGGCCATATCGCTGCTGGCGAGTGCCCAGGAATTGAGGCTGAGCCCAAAGAAAAGCTTCAAGTTGCACTTTTTAATTACTGCAGCTGCTAATTAAAAATTTTCGCTGTTGTCTTGGTGAAGAAGTTGAGGAGGGGGAGGGAAATACCAGATAGAACAAAACCAAAAACTCTCAAAGAATCATAGAAAGGACCTCCAGGATCATCTAGTCCAACTCCATGCACAATGCAGGAAATTCACAAAGACCTCCTCCTAAATTCACAGGATCTTCATCGCTGTCAGATGGCCGTCTATCCTCTGTTTAAAAACCTCCAAAGAAGGAGAGCCCACCATCTCCTGAGAAAGCCTGTTCCATTGAGGAACTGCTCTCACTGTCAGGAAGCCAGTTTGGTGTAGTGGTTAAGTGTGCGGACTCTTATCTGGGAGAACCGGGTTTGATTCCCCACTCCTCCTGTTGTGGAGGGAGAATATATAGGAGATTGTGAGCCGCTCTGAGACTCTGAGATTTGGAGTGGAGGGCAGGATATAAATCCAATATCATCATCATCATCATCATCATCATCATCATCATCATCATCATCATATTCTTCTTCTACTTCATGGGCTTACTAGCAGGGCTTTTCTGTAGCAGGAACTCCTTTGCATATTAGGCCACACACCCCTGAAGCAGCCAATCCTCCAAGAGCTTAAAGAGCTCTTATTACAAGTCCTACTGTAAGCTCTTGGAGGACTGGCTACATCAAGGGTGTGTGGCCAGATATGCAAAGGAGCTCCTGCTGCAAAAAAAAAAATGCCCTGTGAAATTGGAACAACTTCCCTATGAAGAAAGGCTGAAGAGTCAGGGATTTTTGAGTTTAGAAAAAGAGATGACTAAGGGGGAGGGACATGATACAGGTCTATAAAATATGGAGGGAGAGAGTTGATAGATAGACATTCTGCACCCTCTCCCCCTATCCTAGAACTCGAGGGCACCCAACGAAGCTGATGGGCAGTAGGTTCAGGATGGATAAAAGGAGAAACTACTTTACCTAGAGAGTGATCAAAATGTGGAATTCACTTCCAGAGGATGTATAAATGGCCATAGGAATAAGCAGCTTTATAGGGGGATTAGATAGATTAATGGAGGATAAGTCTTAACAATGCCTGTTAGCCATAGTGCCTGAGGGGAACTTCCACATTCAGAGGCACGAATCCTCCAAATCCCAGAGCCAAGAGGAAACATCAGGGGAAGGCCTCAGCCTCTGTGCCCTGTTGTTGGCAATTCAGAGGAACTTCATGCCCTTTTAGTAGGACTTGCAGAGGAAATGGCCGACCTCTTTCTGAGACAGGATGCTGGAGTAGATGGACCACTGATCTGACCCAGCAGGGAGAGCCAGTTTGGTGTAGTGGTTAAGTGTGCGGACTCTTATCTGGGAGAACCAGGTTTGATTCCCCACTCCTTCACTTGCAGTTGCTGGAATGGCCTTGGGTCAGCCATAGCTCTGGCAGAGGTTGTCCTTGAAAGGGCAGCTGCTGTGAGAGCCCTCTCCAGCCCCACCCACCTCACAGGGTGTCTGTTGTGGGGGAGGAAGGGAAAGGAGATTGTGAGCCGCTCTGAGACTCTTCGGAGTGGAGGGCGGGATATAAATCCAATAGCTTCTTCTTCTTGTGTTCTTATGAAGGCCTCGGACTCTCTGCCCTGTTGTTGGCCCTCCAGAGGAACTGGTTGGTCACTGTGTGAGACAGGATGTGTGAGACAGGATGCTGGACTAGAGGGACCACTGGACAGGATGCTGGACTAGATGGACCACTGGTCTGATCCAGCAGGGCTCTTCTTAGGTTTTTCTGAAGGCTTCTCTGCCATGTTGTTGGCCCTCCAGAGGAACTGGTTAGCCACTATGAGAGACAGGATGCTGGATTACATGGACCATTGGTCTGATCCAGCAGGGCTCTTCTGATGTTCTTATGGAGGCCTCAGTCTCTATGCCCTGTTGTTGGCTGTCCAGAGGAACTGGTTGGCCACTGTGTGAGACAGGATGCTGGACTAGATGGACCACTGGTCTGATCCAGCAGGGCTCTTCTGTTGTTCTTATGAAGTTGCTCAATATGATGTTACAAAACTCCCTCTAAAACTATGTGTTTTAAATGCAATGGATTTAGTTAGCTTTTCATGCTTATCATGAGTAGAAACATGTTACAGCTGACTTATAGTGACCCCATAGGGTTTTCAAGGCATTGCCTTCCTCTTAGACTAACAGAGGTGGTTTGCCATTGCCTTCCTCTGCATAGGAACCCTGGACTTTGTTGGTAGTCTCCCATCCAAGTTCTAACCAGAAATGGCCCTGTTTAATTTCCAAGCTCTGACAAAATTGGACTAACCTGGGTCATCCAGACCAGAGCAACAGAGACTGAGATAAACCTAAAGCTCAGTCATGTGCAGGGACATTAATAAAAGCATTCCCCTTCCACTTCCAGTGGTAAGAACCTAAGAAGAGCCCTGCTAGATCAGAGCAGTATTCCATCTAGTCCAGCATCTTGTCTCACACAGTGGCCAACCAGTTCCTCTGGAGGGCCAACAACAGGGCAGAAAGGCTGAGGCCTCCATAAGAACATCAGAAGAGCCCTGCTAGATCAGGCCAATGGTTCATCTTGTCCAGCTCCCTGTCTCACAGTGGCCAACCAGTTCCTCTGGAGGGCCAACAACAGGGCAGAGAGGCTGAGGCCTTCATAAGAACATCAGAAGAGCCCTGCTAGATCAGGCCAATGGTTCATCTTGTCCAGCTTCCTGTCTCACAGTGGCCAACCAGTTCCTCTGGAGGGCCAACAACAGGGCAGAGAGGCTGAGGCCTTCATAAGAACATCAGAAGAGCCCTGCTAGATCAGGCCAATGGTTCATCTAGTCCAGCTTCCTGTCTCACACAGTGGCCAACCAGTTCCTCTGGAGGGCCAACAGCAGGGCATAGAGGCTGAGGTTGCCTTTTGTATTCAAAGATGCAATGCCTCCAAACATGGGGGTTCCCTTTAATCACCATGGCTAGTAGCTACTCATAGACCATAAATCTGTCAAGTCCCTGTGACAGACTCAGGAACTTAGCCTGCGAAGCCGGAGAACAGGCTTGCAGCGATTGGCTGAGATGCTACCATAGTAACTGAAATGTAGCGAAATGAAGAGGCTTGGCAGAGAACGTCTCAGGGTTTTTTAGTTCTAGTTTGAAGTCTTCAATGAGAGAAGGCTTCAGAGAGAGTCTGGAGTGTGAAGACTGAGGCTTAGGCTGGTCAGTTGTGAAAGCAACTGGGCAAGGAGCTGAGAACAGCCAATGGGGCTGAGTTCCTTGTAAAGACAGAGCTGGGCTGAGCTTCTGTCTGAGAGAGAGTTTGAAGTCACAAGGTGGCAAAACCAGGCACCTTCTGTGAAGGAAACTGTCCGAGGGAGATTTTGCCAGCATATCTAGGCAGATCACACAAAAACACTCAGAAGGCTGGATTGGATTCTGGTGGTCAGCAGGGTTACCCAAGATTCAGACCAGAAAACTAGCTGGGGTTGAGACACACAGGAGTGAGAGACTGGTGTTAGCTCTCAGAAGTGTAAGTCCTGGAAGCTAGCATGGATGGCTGTGAGGGAGAATTAAACTGGCGCCAGTCAGGATTTCTCTATACGTGTATGGAAAGAGCGAATGTCAGTTTGTTATTTTTATGATTTTGAGTAGCTAGAGCCTAAGGCTATTTCCATCTAAACTCCAAAACATACCAAGTGCCCAGTAGGCACTGCCTGCCTGCAAAAGAGTTCTGTAGAAATCTAAAGTCTGCCTGTTTGGGTAGTTTAGAAAATCTTCTGCCAGAATTATACTCTTAAATTTTACCTCAGCTGGATAAATCTCTGTGAATCTATAATTGATTGTTTTGCCAACCATTTGCTGCCAACTGTTAATATTGATCAGATATAATCAATATTATTTTTTATCCCTCTCCCTTGCCTTTTGTTATACAATAACTATTTTCTTTTGTTTTTAAATTTAAAACTCTCTGGTGCCTATATTTTTAGAGTTCTGACAGGGTTTCTGTATGTGTACCTGAGGGACGGATGGAAGGTGACTGGGGGAAAATTTATAGCGGGCACCCTCCCAAGCTGACCCGGACCAGTCCCTCACACCCCCCCCCCCTTTAAAGCTGTTTAATCCCATGGCCAATCACTATGGCAGCAGATTCCACATTTTAATCACTATCTGCGTAAAGAAATGTTTCATTTTTTTCTTTCCTGGACTTGCCCATCAGCTTCATTGGATGCCCTCAAGTTCTAGTAGTTTGGGACAGGGAGAAAAAGTTACCTTTGTCCACTCTCTCCATCCCATGAATAATTTTATAAACCTCTATCATGCCCTCACCCCCTTAGTCATCTCTGTCAAGAATGTATCCCTCTTGCCATGATTTTGCTGTAACTGTATTCTTTGGCTTGAATGCATTCCTGCTTAGCTCATCTTGCTTGACCGTCTTATCTGAGGAACTTATTATTGAAGCACTTTCCACCAGCCAAGGTCAGTCGCTAACAAAGTACAGATAACCACCTGGACTCTCAGATTTGGGGGGAGTGGGTACCGCCCAAAACTGCTTTTGCTTTGCCGCCTTTGCACTTGAATTATAACGGTTGGGGTGAGGGGTTAAATAGAGAGGCACTGAGCTATGACATTAGTCTTAGCAAGGATTTGGTGTACTGTCTCTGATACCTGGAATAAGCAGATGAATTGTTAACCTGAGCTATTCCTTGCGTCAAGATCCTGACTATCTCTCTTCTAAACTGAAAAGTTTGCAGACTCTAAGGACGCTTCCATGCAAGAGATTTGGCCCGACCAAGCCATGCCTCCCCTTTGGATTAAATGCGCATGATCACACAAGCACATCTGCCCTCCAAGCCACACTGGTTTTCACCCCATCTCCAGATGCCTCCTATCGGGATTAAAAAGCCACCCGGATCTTCCTGGTAGTTTCTCCCTGAATTGCATTTAGGTTGCATATTCACTGGCTGCCTGAATGCCCGGGTGCAACTCATAAGCAGAAGAGCAGTGTGATCACACCAAGCCATTTTGGGCACATTTGGGGTTCCCCACCCCAACTCTGCTCCGAGGAGCACTTGTGCACTTCTCTGCTTGAGCATACACACTGGGGGACCTTTCTGCAGTGGGTCTGTTGTTGAGGTGCGCTAGCAGTGAGAATGGCCAACCACAGACCGCTTCCAGGATTCTGCTGCTTCAACGGCCACCCTCTGAAATGGACCATAAGAACATAAGAGAAGCCATGTTGGATCAGGCCAATGGCCCATCCAGTCCAACACTCTGTGTCACATAAGAACATAAGAGAAGCCATGTTGGATCAGGCCAATGGCCCATCCAGTCCAACACTCTGTGTCACATAAGAACATAAGAGGAGCCATGTTGGATCAGGCCAGTGGCCCCTCCAGTCCAACACTCTGTGTCACATAAGAACATAAGAGAAGCCCTGTTGGATCACGCCAATGGCCCATCCAGTCCAACCCTCTGTGTCACATAAGAACGTAAGAGAAGCCATGTTGGATCAGACCAATGGCCCATCCAGTCCAACACTCTGTGTCACATAAGAACATAAGAGAAGCCATGTTGGATCAGGTCGGTGGCCCATCCAGTCCAACACTCTGTGTCACAGAAGAACATAAGAGAAGCCATGTTGGATCAGGCCAGTGGCCCATCCAGTCCAACCCTTTGTGTCACATAAGAACATAAGAGAAGCCATGTTGGATCAGGTCGGTGGCCCATCCAGTCCAACACTCTGTGTCACAGAAGAACGTAAGAGAAGCCATGTTGGATCAGACCAATGGCCTATCCAGTCCAACACTCTGTGTCACATAAGAACACAAGAGAAGCCATGTTGGATCAGGCCGGTGGCCCATCCAGTCCAACACTCTGTGTCACATAAGAACATAAGAGAAACCATGTTGGATCAGGCCGGTGGCCCATCCAGTCCAACACTCTGTGTCACAGAAGAACATAAGAGAAGCCATGTTGGATCAGGCCAATGGCCCCTCCAGTCCAACACTTTGTGTCACACAGTGGCCAAAAATTTTGTATATATATATATACACACACACACACACTGTGGCTAATAGCCACTGATGGACCTCTGCTCCATATTTTTATCTAAACCCCTCTTGAAGGTGGCCATGCTTGTGGCCGCCACCACCTCCTGTGGCAGTGAATTCCACAATCACCCTTTGGGTGAAGAAGTACTTTCTTTTATCCATTTTAACCTGTCTGCTCAGCAATTTCAAACTCAAGGGGCTTTTTTTGGAGCTGAGATAATATCACCCCAATTTCCCAAAGTCATTCTATCCTCCTAAGGTCCCTCCCCTCCAGAAACCTCACCCTCCCCTGGCTCCACCGCCAAATCTCCAAGAATTTCTGAACCTGGAGTTGGCGGCACGCAACCCTAGGACAGGGCGAAGGCTTGACGGAAGTGCCTGCATGCATGCTTCCGTCTGGTTGATCATGGGAGGAAGATATGTGTGGGACTGTTTTCTCTATGCGATCATCCCATGCTGATGTCTCAACAATCATGCGGAGCAGCAGATGGGGACAGATCATGGGTGTCCTGCTCTCCCTCCCCATGTGCTGAGTGAGCACGCTGGGAGAGGCATCTGTCGAGAGCTCCTGAGTATGCAGAAATACCACTGCCCTGTATGGCTTTCATCCATACAGGATCCACAAAGTCACCCTGAGTTATACGTTGTCGAAAGAACATGAAAGACACCACGGACTCGGCCAACCTGAAAAATCAGCAGTGGCTGAACACAGCCTAACTCAAACAGGACACGGTATCTTATTCCAAGACACTGTAGTGCTGGACAACACATCCAGTTACCATGTTAGATGGCACTGAGAAGCCATTGATATTGGATTTATATCCCGCCCTCCACTCCGAAGAGTCTCAGAGCGGCTCACAATCTCCTTTACCTCCCTCCCCCTCAACAGGCACCCTGTGAGGGAGATGAAGATATTGGATTTATATCCTGCCCTCCACTCCGAAGAATCTCAGAGCGGCTCACAATCTCCTTTATCTTCCTCCCCCACAACAGACACCCTGTGAGGTAGATGAAGATATTGGATTTATATCCCGCCCTCCACTTCGAAGAATCTCAGAGCGGCTCACAATCTCCTTTACCTTCCTCCCCCACAACGGACACCCTGTGAGGTAGATGAAGATATTGGATTTATATCCCGCCCTCCACTCCGAAGAGTCTCAGAGCGGCTCACAATCTCCTTTATCTTCCTCCCCCACAACGGACACCCTGTGAGGTAGGTGAAGATATTGGATTTATATCCCGCCCTCCACTCTGAAGAGTCTCAGAGTGGCTCACAATCTCCTTTACCTTCCTCCCCGACAACAGACAACGTGTGAGGTGGGTGGGGCTGAGAGGGCTCTCACAGCAGCTGCCCTTTCAAGGACAACCTCTGCCAGAGCTATGGCTGACCTAAGGCCATTCCATCAGGTGCAAGTGGAGGATTGGGGAATCAAACCCGGTTCTCCCAGATAAGAGTCCACACACTTAACCACTACACCAAACTGAAACCCAGAAACATAAACACAATCTCAGCAGGAAGGAAGTTTAAAAATGGACATGGCTTCCAGTCCTGAAAAACACAAAATGCTCTAAAGCCTACAATGGCACTACAGATAAGGTTAGAATTTCAATAGCCAATCCATATACAAAAGAACCCCCTCAGGTTAGCGCCTCCATTAAATACTCCATTCAATCACATCAAGGTATCTTTGTGCAGTGTCACCAGTGCACATATATGCCGTGCTACTACTTGTTGGTGGGTTAAAGCTGATAGTGAACCGAACGAGGTGAAAATGCCAATTTCAAAATTACTTACAGTCAGGCCTCAGATTCAGCAGGCGCTCACAGCAGCATAGCTCCTTGACCTTTCTGTGAGTTCCACCTCCTCCTTCCCACCTTGTCCATTGAAGAAGAAGAAGAAGAAGATATTGGAGTTATATCCTGCCCTCCACTCCGAAGAGTCTCAGAGCGGCTCACAATCTCCTTTACCTTCCTCCCCCACAACAGACACCGTGTGAGGTAGATGAAGATATTGGATATATATCTCGCCCTCCACTCTGAAGAGTCTCAGAGCGGCTCACAATCTCCTTTCCCTTCCTCCCCCACAACAGACACCCTGTGAGGTAGATGAAGATACTGGATTTATATCCCGCCCTCCGCTCCGAAGAGTCTCAGAGCAGCTCACAATTGCCTTTCCCTTCCTCCCCCACAACAGACACCCTGTGAGGTAGATGAAGATATTGGATTTATATCCCGCCCTCCACTCCGAAGAGTCTCAGAGCGGCTCACAATCTCCTTTACCTTCCTCCCCCACAACAGACACCCTGTGAGGTAGATGAAGATATTGGATTTATATCCCGCCCTCCACTCCGAAGAGTCTCAGAGCGGCTCACAATCTCCTTTCCCTTCCTCCCCCACAACAGACACCCTGTGAGGTAGATGAAGATATTGGATTTATATCCCGCCCTCCACTCCGAAGAGTCTCAGAGCGGCTCACAATCTCCTTTCCCTTCCTCCCGCACAACAGACACCCTGTGAGGTGGGTGGGGCTGAGAGGGCTCTCACAGCAGCTGCCCTTTCAAGGACAACACCTATGAGAGCTATGGCAAACCCAAGGCCATTCCAGCAGGTGCAAGTGGAGGAGTGGGGAATCAAACCCGGTTCTGCCAGATAACAGTCCACACACTTAACCACTACACCAAACTGGCTCTCTTGAATAGTAGGTGCAGCTGCATAGCAATCCCTGGATGAGCCCACCACCGATTTTTCTACAAAATGCCCCCTACTTAGAGAGATGCTCGGAAAATCTCACTGAAGGGAAGAGTAACAGAAGGGGAAAATCCCCCAAAATACAGAGACTTCGTATTGTGTATGGATGCATGCCTCGTTTTGCAGATTCTCAGAAAAATGCGGCTTTGTACATCAGTCCTGCAGATCTTAATAGCAAAAATGCTCTTCGTTTCACCCTCCACCCTTGGCGGGTTTGCTCTCTCCTCAAATGAGTCATTGGCCCTTTGTTTCCAGGCATGGGCAATAGACTCCCTCACTGCTCTGGGCTCAGCCACACTGAGTTCTCTCTCGGCGAATAAAAGAAACCCACCTTTTTTTTTTAAACAAAAAAAATCCATTTTTGAACAACTTCTACCTCATGCCTCATTTGCAATCGGCTGACCGTGCACCATTCTGCATCTGTTCCGAGTGGGAGTCGCACTGTATCATTTTCGCACGGGGCCTCTCGACTGTGAATAGCGCTATTTGTCCGGCGAAAATGGTCTGGTGTTCAGCACCATTAACACTCGTAGCGATAGGTAAATAATGATGCACAGGAGGCTATTAAGATGAAAAATCGAGAAGAGGCACTTAGCCGAACCGCTTGAAGCCCTCGAACAGGCGCTCGCTCAGATTGAGATGGGTGGCTCGGATCCTGGTGGCTTGCTGAATGGTGGAGAGAGCTTTTAATCCTTAGGCCATGAAAATAGCAAGCCACCAGCGACGTATGGTAACCCCAGAACCATGGTGTTTTCAAAGAAGACCATAGAAGAAGATCATAGATTTATACCCCACCCTTATCTCTGAATCAGAGTCTCAGAGCAGCTCACAATGTCCTTTATCTTCTTCCCCCACAACAGACCCCCCCTGTGAGGTGGGTGGGGCTGAGAGGGCTCCCCCAGAAGCTGCCCCTTCAAGGACAGCTCTGCGAGAGCTATGGTTGACTCGAGGCCATTCGAGCAGCTGCAAGTGAAGGAGTGGGGAATCAAACTCGGTTCTGAGAGAGACGAGCAGAGGTGGTTTGCCATTGCTTGCTTCTGTACAGCAACCCCTAGACCTCTCTGCGGATCTCCCATCCAAGTAGTAACCGTGACTGTCTCTGCTTGGCTTCTGAGCTCTATGAAGATCGGCCTACTCATGGCTATTCAGACTTTTATATCAACTCAGCATTATGCTGCATTCCAGACTTCCACATGGCTATTCCAGTCCTTCCTTCCTTCCTTTCTCTCTCTCTCCCTCTCTCCTTCCCTTCCTTCCTCAGTTTGGTGTAATGGTTAAGTGAGTGGACTCTAATCTGGGAGAACCAGGGTTTGATTTCCCACTCCTCCACATGCAGCTGCTGGGTGACTTTGGCCAGTATCAGTTCCCTCAGAGCTATTCTCTCTAGAGCAGTTCTTGAAGATCTCTTTCGACACCACCTATCTCACACAGGGTCTGTCGTGGGGAGAAGAAGGGAAGGTGATTGAAAGCCGCTCTGGGACTCTGAGTGAGGGACGGGATATAATTCCAACCTGTTCTTCTCCTTCCTTCCTTCCTTCCTTCCTTCCTTCCTTCCTTCCTTCCTTCCTTCCTTCCTTCCTTCCTTCCTTCCTTCCTTCCTTCCTTCCTTCCTCACATTCATCCAATGAATTCACAAGAAGCCCTTCTGCCGATTTCCCCTTTCCTGCACCCCCCCATCTGTCCTTTGCCCTCTCTAATAAAGTTCTTGGGTGACCTCATAAGAACATAAGAACATAAGAGAAGCCATGTTGGATCAGGCCAACGGCCCATCAAGTCCAACACTCTGTGTCACACAGTGGCAAAAAATGTTATATACACACATACACTGTGGCTAATAGCCACTGATGGACCTGTGCTCCATACACTGTGGCTAATAGCCACTGATGGACCTGTGCTCCATACACTGTGGCTAATAGCCACTGATGGACCTGTGCTCCATATTTTTATCTAAACCCCTCTTGAAGGTGGCTATACTTGTGGCCGCCACCACCTCCTGTGGCAGTGACCTCTGCCTGGATTGGCTTTTCATATGCAATGAAGTCAGGATCCAAATCTCTGGTTCCCTGGATCAATCATCAGCCCTCTGCTGGCTCAAATGACCCAATGACTTTCTAGTGTGGGAACTTTGGTGTGTATATAGTTGGCCCCGTTGGCCTAGTACGGCAGTCTTAGTCTGTTTATTACCATGCTTTAATCACAAACTTGGCAGCACAATATCTATCTGTACGTGGAGTGCCATCAAGTCACTTCTAACTCAAGGTGATCCTATAAACTTTGTTGTTTAGTCACATGGTCAAGTCCAACTCTTTGCGACCCCATGGACCAAGCCATGTCAGGCACTCCTGGCTTCCACCATCCTCCGAAGTCCGCTCAAATTCATGTTAGTTACATCAGTAACCAGGGGTCGTTTTGTAGAAAAATAGGTGGTGGAGCTCATCTAGGGATTGTTATGCAGCTGCACCTACTACTCAATAGACAAGGAGTTGGAACTCTCAGAAGGAGGAGGTGGCACTCTCAGAAAGGTTCAGGAGCTGTGCTCCTGTGAGCTCCCACTGAATCTGAGGCCGGTCAGTAATGCTGTCCAGCCATCTCCTCTTTTGCCATCCCCTTCTTCTTTTGCCTTCTGTCTTTCCCAGCATCAGGAGCTTCTCCAGGGAGTGCTCCCTTTTCATTTGGTGGCCAAAGTATTTGAGCTTCAGCTTCAGCATCTGACCTTCCAGGGAACAGTCAGGGTTGATTTCCCTTAGGACTGACTGATTGGATCTTCTTGCAGTCCAAGGGACTCTCAAGAGTCTTCTCCAGCACCACAGCTCGAAAGCATCTATTCTTCTACGATTCGCCTTCCTTATGGTCCAACTCTCTAGGACAATCCAAATCCTAAGTTAGGCATTCACTCAAAACTAATTTGAAGTTTTGTTCTGTATTTTTCTTTTTTTAAGTACAAAAATCTCAAACTTATTTCAATGTGTCGGTTGGGAGGCAGGCGATATTTTTGTCCAAACAGCAGGAGGCTTCTAATGTAGAAGATCTGCAGGAAGAAAATAATTGCTTATCATAGAACAACTGACAGTAAGGAGAAGAGGATATTATTAAAATAAGTGCATGTAGAGGACAACGGGAGACCTCTAAGAATATTCTTTGATATTTCCTGCCTTTCACTTAAATTAGAGTGCTAGTTCTCCCCCCTCCAATATCATGCAAAAACCTATTTCGTTCTCATAATTTAATTAGCGGGTTTCACAACCATATAAATAGGGCGTCCAGTACTTTTGTTTCATGAAGTGTGCGCCAACTAAAGAAAAATGGGATTGGAATGAGCTGTGGTCATTTTCATTTGATGATCAAAGCGCAGAATGGCGGCTGGGGGACCATCGAGTACTGAAAGCTCAATCGGAAATCTGTAGGACGAGGGTACTGCTAGCAAGAGAAAGACTCCCGTGTATAGAGAGGGAACTGGAAAGAGAAAACTATCCAAAGCACCGATATCAGTAAACCAACATTTTAAGAGCTGAGCATAGAATTGGTGGGCCAGAGTGATGATGACCAAGCTGATGGGCAAGCGACATGATTAAGGGGCTGGATCGGTTTCCCTACAAAAAGATTAAGGGGGAGGGGGTAGTCAAGTCCCTCCACTGCCGTGGTGGGGGACTCCTCTTTCACACATGTTTTGCATGCGCAGATCAATGATGTCACCCGGAAGTGATGTCATTGCACTGGGCACATTATGCCACAGACACTCTAGGATTCACATTAAAACTAGAGATTTACCGCAATCCTAGAGCATCCGCAGCATGACGTGCCCGGCGCAATGACATCACTTCCGGGTGACATTGCACCCGGAAGTTGCAGTTCTGGTTGCCGCACCTCAAAAAGGATATTATAGCTTTAGAGAAGGTGCAGAGAAGGGCAACTAGAATGATTAAAGGGCTGGAGCACTTTCCCTATGAAGAAAGGTTGAAACGCTTGGGACTCTTTAGCTTGGAGAAACGTCGACTGCGGGGTGACATGATAGAGGTTTACAAGATAATGCATGGGATGGAGAAAGTAGAGAAAGAAGTACTTTTCTCCCTTTCTCACAATACAAGAACTCGTGGGCATTCGATGAAATTGCTGAGCAGACAGGTTAAAACGGATAAAAGGAAGTACTTCTTCACCCAAAGGGTGATTAACATGTGGAATTCACTGCCACAGGAGGTGGTGGCGGCCACAAGTATAGCCACCTTCAAGAGGGGTTTAGATAAAAATATGGAGCAGAGGTCCATCAGTGGCTATTAGCCACAGTGTATGTGTGTATATAACATTTTTTGCCACTGTGTGACACAGAGTGTTGGACTTGATGGGCCGTTGGCCTGATCCAACATGGCTTCTCTTATGTTCTTATGTTCTTATGCACAGAGCACATTGCATTGTCATGGGGCTGTTTGGGGGTGGAGATCCCCCTGGTGGCCTTCTCTGTACCAGCAGGTTGGGGTCCCCCAAACTGGGATATCCCCTGCCCCTGGTGGGAGTTTGGTAAAGGGAGAGAGGTCACTTGTAGGATAAAGACAACACAACCGAAGTTATAGTGACCAAATAACTAAGAATGCATTGAAACAAAATCATACAAGTATGTTCAATAGAAGACTAAATAACAATAACAATTCCCCAAAAGTTTCACCATTCCATCAAAGGAGTCCCAATGAAGTCAAAGTTCTTTCTAATTTTGAGCCGGAAACTCTTCTGATTTAATTCCAACCCAGGGGTTCTGGTCCTATCTTCTGGGACCACAGAAAACAACTCCACACCAGACAGCCCTTCAAGTACTTGAAGATGGTGATCATATCACCTCTCAGCCACCTCCTCTCCAGGCTAAACATGCCCCCAGCTCCTTCAACCTTTTCTCATAGGACTTGGTCTCCAGACCCCTCGCCATCTTTGTAACTTTTTGACTTAGAATATTTGTAGCCATGAGATGGTGAGATGTAACTTATAGTGATGTACATGTTCAATGTCCCAGAGTCAATTCCTGGCAATTCCTGACATCTCCAGTTAAAGGAATCAGGCAAATACAGAAAAGACCATGCAAATACAACAAGGAAAGATCCCTAGCATTTGTTGCATCTATATCATTTGCAACGGCATGAATAGATTTACATGAGTGACTTTGCTGGTTTACCTCCTCCGTTTTTCAAATTACTTTAACTGGTGGTTTCATCGACTCATTACAGAATTAACTGATGGAAATAATGCAATATCTTAATATGGATGATATTTTCAGGCTGATTAAAGTCACAATATCTCTTCGCAATCTAAAGCAGATAAATCACTCGTCATTTGAAAACCTATTGATACGCCGCCAGTTGAATCAAGACGTATCTATCGATTCTTTTCAAAAGATCCTCTGCAATTAAAGACAAAACAAACCCCTTCTCTATCGAGGGCCGGTCACAGCAATTGAAAAGCTGATTAAAACCTCCACATTTCTAAAGCGGTGATTAATGAACGAATTAATTCCCCACAACCCGCTAACGAATTGTTTTCGGCACTTAGTAATATAAGTTGCAAAACAAATTCTGAACCCCCAGCATCGGAAGAAGTGAGCACTGACTCACAAAAGCCCCTCGTCCGCCACAAAATTTTGTTTGTCTTTCGGGTGCTCCTGGACCCTTGCTCTTTTCTACTCCTACAGACAGACTAACACAGCAACCCATCTTGATGAACCCCCAGAAAAACCCTACATTGTGGAGTGGGCAGGCCTCAGATTCAGCAGGTGCTCACCGGAGCACAGCTTCTGAACCTTTCTGAGGGTTCCATCTCTTCCTCCCCACCTACCTTGCCCATTGAATAGTAGGTGCAGCTGCATCACAATCACTGGATTAGGAGAGCGTCAGATTGCTTTTGGCTGGTGGGGGGTGTGGCATATGCTAATGAGCTATGCCATCTATTTTTTTCCTACAAAATGACCCCTGGGAGGGGGAGATGTTTCGTTTTGACGAAGGAGCTGTCTGGCATGCGGCTGAAGAGCTGCATCACAATGAAGTCTTTGACAGTCCTTATACATTTATTAGGGTTGCCAGTTCCCCTCATCTGTCCAGCAGGGGGATTTGAAGGGTGTTCTGGGGCCAGGCAGGGACGTTGCGTGAAGTCCCCGATGTGATGACATCACTTGGAAGGGACGTTATCGCATCGAGGACATCTCTGTGATTTGAGTGCTCTGGGTTTGGGGTGAAATTCTGATTTATTTATTTTTTTGCCTTCAAAAGCATAGTTTGCCCAAATATCAGAGCATCCCTGTGTGACATCCCTGATGCAATGACGTCTCCTCCAGCCCACTCATTTGCTAGCTCTCTGGTTATTAATAATAATAATAACTTTTTTATTTGTATCCCGCCCTCCCCGCACAAGCAGGCTCAGGGCGGCTCACAACACGTAAGTGCAATACAATATAATAAAATCATATAAAACAATAAAAAATTATCTTAAATCAGTGTACAGTTACATTTTAAAATTAACATTAAGGTGCTGAATAGATCTTAAATTCAGTAGAAGAGAAGAAACGTACACAGCGACGTTATCTTAGCTCAGCATGGGCGAAGGCTATTCTGAAGAGGTATGTCTTAGAGGCCCTGCGAAATTGATTTACACATCGCAGGGCCCGTACCTCCTCCGGGAGTTGGTTCCAGAGTAGTGGGGCCGCAACGGAGAAGGCCCGATCCCGGGTGGTCTTTAATCTGGCCTCCCTTGGCCCAGGTATATTCAGCTGGTGCTTACCAGCTGACCTCAGTGCTCTCTTGAGTTTTCTCTAACCTTTTAAAGAGTTGCATGGCAGAAGAAGGAGGAGGATATTGGGTTTATATTCCGCCCTTTACTCTGAATCTCAGAGTGGCCTTCCTCCCCCACAACAGACACCCTGTGAGGCAGGTGGGGCTGAGAGAGCTCTCACAGAAGCTTCCCACTCAAGGACAGCTCTGCAAGAGCTATGGCTGACCCAAGGTCATACCAGCAGGTGCATGTGAAGAAGTGGTGAATCAAAGCTGGTTCTCAAAGATTTCAGGTTTTCACGGCTGGTAACATCATTAGGGTTTGTAGAATCTTTTGGGCTCAAGTGCCGTGTTCTACTGGAGAAAGTTTTTATTCCAGATGTTTCGTTCTCGGCTGCTGAGAACATCCTCAGTGGCGTTGCAGCCAGAGCAGGCACTTTTACCTTCTTGGCTGCTGTGCATTGAGAGCACAGTTCTGTCAGATTAGAGTCTGTGCACTTAACCACTACACCAGACTGGTATAGTAGAAATTTTATCTGGATGTTACCAATAGAAGTTATTCAAATTCATGTGTTTGACTGCATCGTCGAAGGCTTCTTGTATGTTTCTTAAATAGCTAGAGTAGAACTGCTTCCTGTGATGTATTACTTTCCAGGCAGTGTTCGGAAGTAGAGTATTAATATGCACACACTTCTCCTTCATTATCAGATTTTTTGTATATACACAAATGTGTTATCTTTGAGAGACAGTTTGGTATAGTGGTTAAGTGTGCAGACTCTTATCTGGGAGAACCGGGTTTGATTCCCCCACTCCTCCACTTGCAGCTGCTGGAATGGCCTTGGGTTAGCCATAGCTCTTGCAGGAGTCGTCCTTGAAAGGGCAGCTTCTGGGAGAGCTCTCTCAGCCCCACCTACTTCACAGGGTGTGGTTGGGAGGGGGGGGGAAAGAAAAGAATATTGTGTCCACTCTGAGATTCAGAGTATAAGGTGAGATATAAATCCAAAATCATCATCTTCTTCTTCTGACAGAACTTAATATACAGAATACATTGCCATTGCACATATGATTCCTTCCAATAGCGTAAAAATACAATGCATTGTTCACAGATCTGTCTGTCTTTGTTGCCCAAGAATGCATCAACTTCGCCAAAAATACCTCTGCCCATTTTTTATGCCCCACTCTGTTAGAAGTCGGTGCAGCTGCTTTTCTCCCCAAGCACAGCTAGCCTTATTTGAACAGCTGCTAGAAGAGAAGCAGTTCGCTCAAGACCATCATTTGTGATTGCATTCTTTAAATATCCCAGTAAGACTATTGTTCGGTTTCGTGTGGAAAACTATCGCCACCCATTTCTCTAACAACTACTAGAATATGTTTATAACAATAATAATACAAAGGATGAAACAGTCGGCCACATGCTCAGTGCTTGCAGTAAAGTAGCTCAAGCGGACTATAAAATAACATCATGATAGCGTTGCAGCTATGTGGCGCAGGCGGAGAAAGAAGTCCTTTTCTCCCTTTCTCACAAGACGAGAACTCGTGGGCATTCGATGAAATTGCTGAGCAGTTGGGTTAGAACGGATAAAAGGAAGTCCTTCTTTGCCCAAAAGGTGATTAACACGTGGAATTCACTGCCACAGGAGGTGGGGCGGCTACAAGCATGGACAGCTTCAAGAGGGGATTGGATAAGCATATGGAGCAGAGATCCATCAGTGGCTATTAGCCACAGCAAATTGTTGGAACTCTCTGTCTGGGGCAGTGATGCTCTGTATTCTTGGTACTTGGAGGGGGGGCACGGTGGGAGGGCTTCTAGCCCCACTGGTGGACCTCCTGATGGCACAGAGTGTTGGACTGGATGGACCATTGGCCTGATCCAGCATGGCTTCTCTTATGTTCTTATGCTGTTATTAATATTTTTAAGAAGCATGGCTTACCATCAACTAGAACAGGGGCATCATTTGTCATGAGGGCTGGATCTGATATAAATTAGACTTTGTCGGGCTGGGCCATTGTGTCGTAAAATGTAATGCCAGGGAGTGGAGACATAAACGTTATAAAGGACAAATACAAACACAATTCAAGATTTTTTTTTTTTAAAAAAACCCTTAAAATAAAACATACTTAAAACATTAGCACTCTTAAAATATTTCATTTGTTTAACAGTCTCTGATAACTGACAACTCTTACTCTGAGGAGCCTCAGCCAATAGAAGAAAGGGAGGCTTGGCTCAGTAGCTCTGCTGTGTGATTGAGAGAGCCTGGCAAAGCCAGCTCTCCCTCTCCTCTTCCTCCCCAAGGTAGGATCCTCAGCCAAACAGAGGCTTTGCGCCGTAGCTCTGTGCAATTGAACAAGCCTGCAAAGAAAGCTGAGATGCAGAAGGAAGCAAGAGAGAAGGAGAAGGAAGCAGATGACAGTCAGTTGCTCAGGGGCCTAATCTGGCCCTCAGGCCACATGTTTGGCACCACTAAACTAGAAATTCATGGGAGCACAAACCAGAAAAAAAGATAATGGAGAATGATGATACAAAGATTCTTTGGGATAAATATCTGGACCATATGAGCCTTAATATCGCAACTGTGGAGGCATGGGGAATGAGAAATAGGGCTTGGATCATTGACACGGCAACCCAGGAGACAGCAGAATAGAAAAGAAAGAACAGGAGAAGATCATCAAAAACTAAGTCCTATGAATAGAGTTAGAGCACCTCTGGGAGAAGAAGGTGTCCAGAATGCCAGTTGTCATTGGAGCCCTTGGAGGAGTGCCTAGAAGTCTCAAGAAATAATTGGACATTCTGGGCATTGAACAAACAATACCAGCTGAGCTCTGAAGATAGTGTTGCTTGGAACAGGAAGAAACCTGTCCTGATGCCTCTGCAATTTCCCAGAACTGGGCTAGATCTTGGACTGCAGAATACTATCTACCAGTCAGATACCTGACTGTGATGACGACGGCAATCATCATCATCAACATCATCATCGATTATATGTGCGCATAAGGTGTCATGAAGACACAGCTGACTTATGGCGAAAAGGATCTAGGGGTCTTAGTGGGCCACACACTGGACATGAATTGAAAGAAAGCATGAAAGAAAGCAAGAAAGCAAGGAAGGAAGGAAGAAAGAAAGAAAGAAAGAAAGAAAGAAAGAAGAAAGAAAGAAAGAAAGAAAGAAAGAAAGAAAGAAAGAAAGAAAGAAAGAAAGAAAGAAAGAAAGAAAGAAAGAAAGAAAGAAAGAAAGAAAGAAAGAAAGAAAGAAAGAAAGAAAGAAAGAAAGAAAGAAAGAAAGCAGAGAGCTGTGGGTGCAGTTCCTAGTTTGGGTTGAATGGTACACAATCTTTTCAATTTGGACCCATATTTTTCAAAAAAAGGAATCATCTTATGCCACCTGGGTCAGATTATGTGGTAAAAATGATTTTTTATTTTTTAAAAAATGTTAAACGTTTTTATGCGGCCTTTCCATCTCCTCAGGGACTGCAGCGTTGTGAACTTTGAAATGGAAAGCATTTGGGCAATTAAAAGTACAGTTCAAATTATAAAATATTTCTATTAAAAAAACATATAAACAAAGAGCACTAGAAGGAGGGCCAGTAACTGTTGTCCGGGGGGGGGGGGGATGGGACGTCAAACAAAACACCTTTATCTGCTAGCAAAAGTCACCGATCGAGGGATGGAGAGATGCAGTTCCAAAGGTTTGGTGCCACTTTGAACGCTTCTGCCAGGTCTGGAATTCTAGCAGGAGCTCCTTTGCATATTAGGCCACACACCCCTGATGTAGCCAATCCTCCTGGAGCTGACAGTGGGGTGTGTGGCCTAATAGGCAAAGGAGGTCCTGCTAGAATTCCTTGCAGGGCTCTTCTCACAGGGCCTACTGTAAGCTCCAGGAGAATTGGCTACATCAGAAGGGTGTGGCCTAATATGCAAAGGAGGTCCTGCTAGAATTCCTTACAGGGCTCTTCGTACAGGGCCTGCTGTCAGCTCCGGGAGGATTGGCTACATCAGGGGTGTGTGGCCTAATATGCAGAGGAGGTCCTGCTAGAATTCCTTACAGGGCTCTTCGTACAGGGCCTGCTGTAAGCTCCAGGAGGATTGGCTACATCAGGGGGGTGTGGCCTAATAGGCAAAGGAGGTCCTGCTAGAATTCCTTACAGGGCTCTTCTCACAGGGCCTGCTGTAAGCTCCAGGAGGATTGGCTACATCAGGGGTGTGTGGCCTAATATGCAAAGGAGGTCCTGCTAGAATTCCTTACAGGGCTCTTCTCACAGGGCCTACTGTAAGCTC
Organism: Heteronotia binoei; assembly: GCF_032191835.1. Taxonomy (NCBI): domain Eukaryota; kingdom Metazoa; phylum Chordata; class Lepidosauria; order Squamata; family Gekkonidae; genus Heteronotia; species Heteronotia binoei. The sequence continues at coordinate 173,361,255 of NC_083226.1, forward strand.
CATGAAGATTGGCTACATCAGAGGCATGTGGCCTAATATGCAAAGGAGCCCCTGCGAGAATTCCACCCCTGAGTTTTGGGCTGTGATCCCTGGCGCACAGATGTTAAGTGACGAGAATCAGCCTTCTCCCTAATTTGATTCCCTCCCTCGCTTCAGTGGCTGGGTAATTTCTCATGCCAGACTAGCGGCCCATTAAGCCGTTCTTTTATGGCAGGGCCATAAACGGGAATGGCAGCAAACGGTTAAGACTAATCGAATGACAGGCAGAGGACCGATAGGACCCCCGTTTGCCTACAATAGCGAGCGATGAGTCGGAACCGGAGGGCTACGTCTGAGGAAATATAAAAACCCTCCCCAAGCAAGGAAGAAGGAAGGTATGCGCACTGACGAGAGTGAAAAAGATTTTAAATTAAATGTCACATGAATTATAGAAAGGTCTAACAGCTGACATGGCCGTAGGCTATCCATAAATAATAAGTCTTTTTCGCAAAACATAAGTAATAAGTCTTTCGGAAATATTGTAATAACTTTGTGTTTGGGGGGACACGTATGCCACCTGGTAGAAAACGGAAGGGAGGGAAGCATGTCCAGTGCGTGGGAATAGGCCAAATAAGCAGTCTAGGGTGCCACCTGGCCTATGGGCCATTGGCCAGATCCAACAGGGCTTCTCTTATGTTCTTATGTGACACAGAGTGTTGGACTGGATGGGCCATTGGTATGATCCAACATGGCTTCTCTTAGGTTCTTATGTGACACAGAGTGTTGGACTGAAGGGGCCATTGGCTTGAACCTACATGGCTTCTCTTATCTTCTTATGTGACACAGAGTGTTGGACTGGATGGGCCATTGGTCTGATCCAACATGGATTCTCTTATGTTCTTATGTGACACAGAGTGCTGGATGGGCCATTGGTCTGATCCAACATGGATTCTCTTATGTTCTTATGTGACACAGAGTGTTGGACTGGATGGGCCATTGGTATGATCCAACATGGCTTCTCTTAGGTTCTTATGTGACACAGAGTGTTGGACTGAAGGGGCCATTGGCTTGAACCTACATGGCTTCTCTTATCTTCTTATGTGACACAGAGTGTTGGACTGGATGGGCCATTGGTCTGATCCAACATGGATTCTCTTATGTTCTTATGTGACACAGAGTGCTGGATGGGCCATTGGTCTGATCCAACATGGATTCTCTTATGTTCTTATGTGACACAGAGTGTTGGACTGGATGGGCCATTGGTATGATCCAACATGGCTTCTCTTTGGTTCTTATGTGACACAGAGTGTTGGACTGAAGGGGCCATTGGCTTGAACCTACATGGCTTCTCTTATCTTCTTATGTGACACAGAGTGTTGGACTGGATGGGCCATTGGTCTGATCCAACATGGATTCTCTTATGTTCTTATGTGACACAGAGTGTTGGACTGGATGGGCCATTGGTATGATCCAACATGGATTCTCTTATGTTCTTATGTGACACAGAGTGTTGGACTGGATGGGCCATTGGTATGATCCAACATGGCTTCTCTTAGGTTCTTATGTGACACAGAGTGTTGGACTGAAGGGGCCATTGGCTTGAACCTACATGGCTTCTCTTATCTTCTTATGTGACACAGAGTGCTGGACTGGATGGGCCATTGGTCTGATCCAACATGGATTCTCTTATGTTCTTATGTGACACAGAGTGTTGGACTGAAGGGGCCATTGGCTTGAACCTACATGGCTTCTCTTATCTTCTTATGTGACACAGAGTGTTGGACTGGATGGGCCATTGGTCTGATCCAACATGGATTCTCTTATGTTCTTATGTGACACAGAGTGTTGGACTGGATGGGCCATTGGTATGATCCAACATGGATTCTCTTATGTTCTTATGTGACACAGAGTGTTGGACTGGATGGGCCATTGGTATGATCCAACATGGCTTCTCTTAGGTTCTTATGTGACACAGAGTGTTGGACTGAAGGGGCCATTGGCTTGAACCTACATGGCTTCTCTTATCTTCTTATGTGACACAGAGTGCTGGACTGGATGGGCCATTGGTCTGATCCAACATGGATTCTCTTATGTTCTTATGTGACACAGAGTGCTGGATGGGCCATTGGTCTGATCCAACATGTATTCTCTTATGTTCTTATGTGACACAGAGTGCTGGATGGGCCATTGGTATGATCCAACATGGCTTCTCTTAGGTTCTTATGTGACACAGAGTGTTGGACTGAAGGGGCCATTGGCTTGAACCTACATGGCTTCTCTTATCTTCTTATGTGACACAGAGTGTTGGACTGGATGGGCCATTGGTCTGATCCAACATGGATTCTCTTATGTTCTTATGTGACACAGAGTGCTGGATGGGCCATTGGTCTGATCCAACATGGATTCTCTTATGTTCTTATGTGACACAGAGTGTTGGACTGGATGGGCCATTGGTATGATCCAACATGGCTTCTCTTAGGTTCTTATGTGACACAGAGTGTTGGACTGAAGGGGCCATTGGCTTGAACCTACATGGCTTCTCTTATCTTCTTATGTGACACAGAGTGCTGGACTGGATGGGCCATTGGTCTGATCCAACATGGATTCTCTTATGTTCTTATGTGACACAGAGTGCTGGACTGGATGGGCCATTGGTCTGATCCAACATGGCTTCTCTTATGTTCTTAGTTACAACAGTAATGCTGTCCAGCCATCTCATCTTTTGCCGTCCCCTTCTTCTTCTGGAACTTCTGGAACAAAACTGTTTGATACACCTATCCAAAGATGGTGGTGGGAAGTAGCCGGTTTGTAGCAACTTTGTGGAGTTTTCAAGGCAATAGATGAACAGGGGTGGTTTGCCATTGCCCGGCTTCGCATAATGATCTCAGACCTTCCTTGGTGGTCCCCCGTTGAAATACTAACTAGGGGCAACCACTGCTTAGCTTCTGAGATCTAAAGAGATCAGGCTAGCCTGGGCCGTTGAACATATATGAAGATGAACATATGAAGCTGCCTTATACTGAATCAGAGCCTCGGTCCATCAAAGTCAGTATTGTCTTCTCAGACTGGCAGCGGCTCTCCAGGGTCTCAAGCTGAGGTTTTTCACACCTATTTGCCTGGACCCTTTTTTGGAGATGCCGGGGATTGAACCTGGGACCTTCTGCTTCCCAAGCAGATGCTCTACCACTGAGCCACCGTCCCTCCCCATTCAGGTGGCAAGTTACACACCGTGAAGCCTCTTCTGCTTCTTCAAGGCAGCAATCCTCTTGTTCAACCAGTGCGGAGGATTGTTGCCTTGAAGCAATAGAAGAGTTTTCACGGTACTACCTGCGACTAGAGAGGTATATATGCAACAGGACTTGGTATCTTCCTTTCTTCCGTTGAAGCATCTGTATTGGATATCAATTTATATTTGTGAAATTTGGACTTTGAAATTGACTAGAAGTGATGTAAAACGTTGGGAGTGTGTTTAGAAGACGTGATGATATAAATGTATTTATCGATAGAGCATAATTGTGCGTCGTGCATATGCGCGGCATTTTTTCCTTGTTTGCTAATTATCTGTACGCTGCGGTTTCCTGTTTGTGTTCAAATCCCCAAGTGGGGGCAGGGAATCCCCTGGTTTGGAGGCCCTCCCCCCACTTCAGGGTCATCAAAAAGTGGGGGGAGGGGAGGGAAATGTCTGCTGGGAACTCCATTATTCCCTACGGAGACATCCTCATAGGAAATAATGGATAATTGATCTGTGGGTATCTGGGGCTCTGGGGGGGTGTTTTTTTGAGATAGAGGCACCAAATTTGCTCTATAGCATCCAGTGTCTCTCCCCAAAATACCCCCCACGTTTCAAAAAGTTTGGACCAGGGGGGTCCAATTCTATGAGCCCCCAGAGAAGGTGCCCCTATCCTTCAGCCAGTTTGGTGTAGTGGTTAAGTGCACGGACTCTTACCTGGGAGAACCGGGTTTGATTCCCCACTCCTCCACTTGCAGCTGCTGGAATGGCCTTGGGTCAGCCATAGCTGTCATAGAAGCTGTCCTTGAAAGGGTAGCTGCTGTAAAAGCACTTTCAGCCCCACCTACCTCACAGGGTGTTTGTTGTGGGGGGGAAGGTAGAGGAGATTGTGACCGCTCTGAGACTCTGAGATTCAGAGTATGGGGCAGGATATAAATCCAAATTATTTCCAAATGGAGGGAAGGCATTAAAAAAGGCGGGCCCTTTAAATGTGATGACCAGAACTCTCTTTGGAGTTCAATTATGCTTGTCACACCCTTGCTCCTGGCTCCACCCCCAAAGTCTCCTGTCTCCACCCCCAACATCCCCAGATATTTCTTGAATTGGACTTGACAACCCTAGATTGGTTACATCAGGAGGCGTGGCCTAATATGCAAAGGAGTTCCTGCTACAAAAAAAACCCCTGGTCTGTAAACAAGTTGTAACTTATGTGTTGTGGTTTGTGGTAGCTTTTGTGTTGGCACAGTTAGTGGATATACAGGGATGTGTTGACCAGTTGGTTGGCCTGTTTCTAGAGTCGCTTGGATTTTGGCATTCCGAGACCAGTTTGGGAGAACAGTGTAGCACTCCATGAACCACGGAGAAGCTTCCAAAACGTCCCCACTTCTCCTTCGAATTCAGCATCGCAGAGGCACATCCTCGGAGTAATGCGACTGCTTGACATATTTTGCCCATTCCCAGGTGCGAATCCAAGTCAGCCCTTCACATCACATTAGTGACGTCCAAAGGATAGCTTGCGATGTGCAATTGACCTAGCTCACAGTTGGTTAGTTTCCAGACCATTAGTTTCCCCCACTCACATTTCTCACTTCATTACTTCACAGTTTGTTGGTTCATAATTTTCTGTCTCTTACAATCAGCTGAGGTGTTACATTCAGGAGAGGTTAAACAAAGGTCGGAGAGGTGTAATTAAGCTATTGGTTGGAAGACCTGATCCCCTCGTCTGATGGAGTGTGCTGAAGAGAGCACACGAAAGCTTACGTTCTAAAGAAAACTTGGTTGGTCTTAAAGGTACCACTTGACTCCTGCTTTGTTCTATTGGTTGGAAAGGAAAGGAGGAAGCACCAGGGGAACGGGGGAAATAGCGGCTCTTCTTTACCTATTTAATGTAAAACTAAGATGTCTCCTCAGCTCTCAGAAGCTGAGGATCCAGACCAGTATTTGGAAGGGAGACTTCCAAGGAATACCAGGCTTGTGACACTGAGGAAGGCAATGGTGAACCATCTCCAAATGTCTCTTGCCTTGACACCCCTATGTAGGTCACCATTAGGGTTGCCAAGTCCTCTTCGTCCCCCGGCGGGGAACATATGCATGTGCGATGTGCGCGCACGCGACAAAATGATGTCACCCGGAAGTGACGTCACCTGTGCAGGGCCTCTCTAGGCATTTCTGGGGAACCTCTATGGTTTTCCCAGAAGCTCTAGCCATTTGGGAGGTTAAACTCTATGATACCTATTGTCCCATAGAGTTTCACCTCCCAAATGGCTAGAGCAACTGGGGAAACCATAGAGTTTTCCCAGAAACGGCTAGAGCGACCCCGCATGGGTGCTGCCGTTTTGATGACATCAATTCCAGGTGACGTCATTGTGCCAGCAACGCAGGGGGAGGTTCCCCCCGCCGGGCCAATATGGGCTGGTGGGTTGAGAACTTCCTGGGCGGGAGATTCCCCGTCCAGACCGGGGGCTTGGCAGCCCTGGTCACCATAATTTGACTTACCCGTATTTTTCGGTCCATTGGACGCTCCGGACCATTAGACGCAGGTGCCTGGCTGGGAGACAAGCGGCGAGATCGCTCCCTCCACCCCCACCGCAAACCCAGCACTTCGCAGGGAGCGATCTCGCCGCTTGTCTCCCAGCTAGGCACGCAGGCGCCGGCGTGCTTCCCTGGTGCTTGCGTGCCTGGCTGGGAGACAAGCGGCGAGATCACTCCCTGCGAAGTGCTGGGTTTGCGATGGGGGCGGAGGGAGCGATCTCTCCGCTTGTCTCCCAGCCAGGTACGCAGGCATGGAGAAAGCACGCCGCCCCCTCCACAGCCGGCGCTCGTGAAGCGCTGGGTTTGCGGCGGGGGCGGGTGCTTCCTCCATGCCTGTCTGCCTAGCTTCAGCTGATGCTTACAGCAAGCGCCAGGATCGCTCCCTCCGCCCTCCGATCCCAGCGCTTGCTATAAGCAGCAGCTGAAGCCAGGCACAGAGGAAGCACCCGCCCTCTCCGCAAACCTAGCGCTTTGCGAAGCGCTGGGTTGTGGAGGGGGCGGCATGCTTTCCCCGTGCCTGCCTGCCTGGCTTCAGCTGATGCTTACAGCAAGCGCCAGGATCGCTCCCTCCGCCCTCCGATCCCAGCGCTTGAAGATAAGGAAGATGGTTGTTGACTGTGCTGATTGTTCTGTGGAATTTGCTGGTTGTTCTGAGACTTTCTGCAATTTATAGTCTGTAGGGTGTTTTGCAGAGCTGGGTACCAAGATTGGTGGATGAAAATGCCTTCTTCTTTTCTGTTAAAATTGTGCTGGTGTTTGTAAATCTCAATAGCTTCTCTGTTCAGAACAACCAGCATATTCCACAGAACAATCAGCACAGTCAACAACCATCTTCCTTATCTTCAAACCCCTTCCAACCTTCCCAGCAATTAACACAGAACAATGGTCACATTCAACAGCCAGTTTCCTTATCACTACCCTTCCAGGAAGCCCCACCAAACAATGGGCACATCCACAAACCAATTGCCCTTTCATCACACCCCCTCCAGCCTACTAATAGCAGCTCTCCAGCAGCCCTGGCCCCACTCAATGCACAGCAGCCAAGAAGGTCTGAGCGCCTGCTCCGGCTGCAATGCCACTGAGGATGTTCTCCGCAGCTGAGAACGAAACGTCTGGAAGGAAAACTTTCTCCAGTAGAACACGGCACTTGATCCCGAAAGATTCTACAAACCCTAATATTCCCGAAAGATTCTACAAACCCTAACACACACACACACACACATATATATACACACACATCATTTTGTAGAAAAATAGGTGGTGGAGCTCACTAGCGTAACTCATTAGCATATGCTGCCCCCCCCCCACCAGCCAAAAGCAACCTGACGCAAGAAAGGTGCCAGCCCAAGCAGGCCTTGCTCACTGGGGGCTCTCCTTGTCCACTCCCTCCCCTACAGTCAAAAGGCCAGCTGGCTGCCCACTCTCCTAAACCAGGAATTGTTATGCAGCTGCACCTTCTATCCAATGGATAAGGTAGGTAGGTGGAGGGGTGGGGGGCCATCAGAAAAGTTCAGGAGCTGCATTCCTGCGAGCTCCTACTGAATTCAAGGCCTCTCTCAAGTCCGTCTGCCTGTCTATCTATCTATCAATCCCTGAGAAAAGTTCTTATTCATTTATTAAAAATATATATGCCATTGTGAAGAAATGCATTTTTGGGGGGAGATTTGAAAAAAGCTGTCATGATCTTAGGCCTAGTGAACCCACAGGCTCCAGGGATGCCTGTATTGGAGTAGCAACCTGGCCTACATTTCCCAAGACCCCTTCTGCCTCTCTGATTGAGTGGGCAGAAGTTTAGGAGGGAAAACTTGCCCCGTAAAGATCAGAAGGGTGGAACCTGGAAAGAAAGAATAAAAAGACCTAGCTGCAGACAGGGGATTGTTATCTCTGGAGAGGCTGCAGTCAGGAAAGTTCTCTGTGGAAAGGCTTCAGCAAGAGGGTTCCCTCACCCAAGGAGTGGTGAGTCTGTTGACATTAGAGGAAGGGAAAGCACAGCTAGTCACGTTAGAGCTTTTATTATTTCTTTGCACCACCTTTAGTGTTGTTGTTTTTTCCCTTCCACTGTTGCACTAATAATTAAATGCACTTCTTCTTTTGTGCACTTACAATAAACTTGAAGAAGATATTGGATTTATATCCCGCCCTCCACTCTGAATCTCAGAGTCTCAGAGTGGCTCACAATCTCCTTTATCTTCCTCCCCCGCAACAGACACCCTGTGAGGTGGGTGGGGCTGGAGAGGGCTCTCACAGCAGCTGCCCTTTCAAGGACAACCTCTGCCAGAGCTATGGCTGACCCAAGGCCATGCTAGCAGGTGCAAGTGGAGGAGTGGGGAATCAAACCCGGTTCTCCGAGATAAGAGTCTGCACACTTAACCACTACACCAAACCGGCTCTCCGGTTTATCATTGTTATTGTTATCGTTGTTGTCGTTATCGTTGTTGTCGTTGTACTGTGGTCCCTCGTGTCCCTTTGGCCACGGATATAAGGTGTTTTGTTAAGAAGGAAGACAGGGGTGGGTGAGTGCTCTGCCAGATAGACCCTTACCAGGGTGGCGATAGCCAGCAAAAGGCCCTCCCTAGTCCCCTACTTGTGACAGGAGCAAAGCCTCCGCTGTGCATTTTAAAAATGTTTTCCTCCTCTGGGCAGACAACAGGCAAACAACAGACAACGTGGGAAGAGAAGTTTGTGCAGTTGCTTTCTAGACTCAACCCAAATCCATTCAAATAGATTTAGCAGGAGAGATAATGGGTGGGGCAAGATCTCTCCCTTCCTCCAATCAGGAAAGAGGTTTGGAAGACTGAAATACTAGTCAGGGTTGTCGGACTCCTTTGTTATGAGGGCCGGATCTGACATAAATGAGAACTTGTCGAGCCGGGCTTTGGGCCGAGCCATGTTGGGCGAGGCCATGTGTGTACCTACTTAAGATTAGGTAGCAGAGATATAAACTTTATTAAGGACACAGACAAACATAATTAGATATGTTTTTTAAAAAAAGCTTAAAATATGCTTAAAACATTAGCACACATTGGTCTTAAAAGGTGCTTTCTTTGTATTTCTCCCATGGGATCCAGGGAACTGGGCAAAGGAAGCTCTGACTCTTACCTTCCTTTGTCAGGGGACCAGGAGGGAGAGGAGCCTCAACCAATGGAGAAAATAGAGGTTTTGCTCTGTAGCTCCTGTGCAGTTAAGCAAGCCTTGCAGAGCAAGCTGTGATGCAGAAGGAAGCAAGAGAGAGGGAGAAGGAAGCAGATGACAGCCAGTTGCTCTGGGGGCCTGAGAGGAGCCCTCCGGGGGCCCGATTCGGCCCCTGAATTGCATGACACCCCTGTACTAGATGGTTTGCACAAAGGAGATTCTTGAAGAAATCCAGGAAACACTTCTCTGACCTGGCATAACTGGGTCAGTGGGCGGGGAAACATTTGTTTATTTTTTTAAAAAAAAAACTTGTCACAGGAAGGAGATCTTTTTTCTTGGGATGCTGAGGACGCAGGCCTCTCCTCTGAGAAGACAGCCATTTTTCACCATGTGCTGGTCTAAAAAACTCGAGAGCTTCAATGCAATGGTAACTTTGTAGAAATCAGTTACTTCTTAGAACTAAAGTGCCTGTCTTGTATTTTGATAGCTGATAGGGCACATATAGAGAAAGGGACAAAAGATTTGTGGTTTACCTATTTATTCGCTTCTGGGCACCATTGTACAGCTCCCCGGTGAGAATTTTGCTGAACTCTTAAGATTTGATAAACTTTCTAATATTTTTCCTCCAAAAAAAAAAAAAAAGGAAAATACGTATAAAGCAGACAGATGGAAATCTTCATCATGCCACTGTGGCTACGGAGGAGAAAGTAATTTAAAAAGTATGATGGGAGCAATAGTCCCTCTAAGCTGTGGAGTCTTGTGAGCAAAAATTCTATTTTGTGAGCCACTGGCCTTAAAGTTGTGAGCCACTGCATAAATTAGTTTTCTCTGGGGCCATCTTTCCTGAGGTAAGACAAAAAAACCCTGTGAGCCGGAAGCTAAAAAACAGTGAGCTAGCTCACACTAACTCAGCTTCGAGGGAACATTGGATGGGAGTAAGGTTTTGTTAAGACAATTATAATTCAAGAAGGCTTTTAAGATAGAAGAAGAAGAAGAAGAAGAAGGCTGCAGATTTATACCCCACCCTTCTCTCTGAATCAGAGACTCAGAGTGGCTTACAATCTCCTTTATCTCCCTCCCCCGCAACAGACACCCTGTGAGGTGGGTGGGGCTGAGAGGACTCTCACAGCAGCTGCCCTTTCAAGAACAACTCTGTGAGAGCTATGGCTAACCCAAGGCCATTCCAGCAGCTGTAAGTGGAGAAGTGCGGAATCAAACCCAGTTCTCCCAGATAAGAGTCCGCACACTAAACCACTACAAAGATGCTGAGCTGATATCATTTAGTATACCTTGTAGTGATGTCAGGGGTGTGTGGCCTATGAGTTATGCAAATGAGTTGCACAAATGAGCTCCAGGACCTCTTTTTCTACCAAATTACCCCTAATCACAACTATCCCGGTAGGTTGAAGACCACATAGAGAATGACTAGGCCAAGTCAAATGCGTGGCCAAATGGCGGTTGGAATCCAGCTCTGCTAAATCACACTCCCGTGCTCTATTTATTACCTTATTTAACAACATCTTTATGAAGTTCTTCAACAAGGGCACTCAAAAGGAGGAATAGCCCTTTTCCACGAAACCACCAGACAAATGTAAAAATCAATGTTATTTGTGTAACAGAATGCTTGTCTGAGAGGGGAACCTGTGGCTGACTCAGTAAATCTAAATGTTCAAGAAGGAAAAGGTGGCAGGAAGGTTGTATTTTTTTTTCCTTTGTGTGGGGTCCAGCCTTCAATTAAATTATGAGACAAAGTTGGCTTGCAACACGAGTCCATTAAAGATTTAGTTACCTTCTGTGGCGGACATTAAGAAGCTATTACTCAAATTCTATTTAAACAGTTAAAAGGAATTAAAATGTATAGGGAAGATGATTACGTATCATGAGCTAATTTCCCAACACAAGCTTAGCGACTGATAGATTGCTTAAGCTTCTCCGAGGTTTTAGTTTCCCACTCAATAATTTAGAGGCAGGGGTGGGGGGTTATGTTGATTTATAATTTGTTACCATCCGTCTTTTTTTAGCAGAGGGAAGAAAGCCCTGGTACCATCATAGGTCTTATTTCTCACTCTTTATTTGAAGGCACGCTCTCCACACTCTCAGTTTGATGACCATCAGAGAGAAAATGGCCTCAGTTCAGCAGAGGTCAGACTGTTTGCATTCCCCCGTGATTTTTTTTTTTCCTTGGGGAGAAAAAAAGGAGAAATCTTACTAATCTTTGGATTTTTCTCTGGGTGTGCTTCCTTTCCAATTACTGTGCAGCTTCCCCCATCTGCCTTCGTATTGTGTTGTGTGGTGAGGTAGGAAGTTGTTCACACCTCTGAGTTCCTCTCTCTGGTACATGAAGTACATTTGCTTCTTGCAAGGAAGCAACTGGCTAATTTGGGCTTTCTTTCTTTCTTTCTTTCTTTCTTTCTTTCTTTCTTTCTTTCTTTCTTTCTTTCTTTCTTTCTTTCTTTCTTTCTTTCTTTCTTTCTTTCCTTCCTTCCTTCCTTCCTTCCTTCCTTCCTTCCTTCCTTCCTTCCTTCCTCTCATAAGAACATGAGAGAAACCATGTTGGATCAGGCCAATGGCCAACCCGTCCTTCCTTCCTTCCTTCCTTCCTTCCTTCCTTCCTTCCTTCCTTCCTTCCTTCCTTCCTTCCTTCCTTCCTTCCTTCCTTCCTTCCTTCCTTCCTTCCTTCCTTCCTTCCTTCCTCCCTCCCTCCCTCCCTCCCTCCCTTCCTCCCTTCCTTGTGGCTCTCAAACATCTGACATTTATTCTATGTGGCTCTTTCGTTAAGCAAGTTTGGTCACCCCTGAACTAGACCTTGGCCTGATCCAATGGAAATCATCTTGTTCCCTTAAGTTCCTGTGAAGCTCTTTTATACTGAATCAGATTTCTCTGGATCAATATTGTCTACTCAGACTGGCAGCGGTTCTCCAGATTCCTTGAGATCTTTCACGTCACCTACTACATCTTTGGTCCATGAAGATCAACATTCTCTACTTAGACTGCCAGTGGCTTTCCAGAGTCTGAGTCTTTCACATCATCTAGTACCTGATCCTTTTAACATGAAATTCTGTTAATTGAACCTGGGACCTTCTGCATGCCAAGTAGATGCTCTACCCCTGAGGCACAGCCTCTTCCCCCTCTGTCTATCTTTGCAAATTGGAAAGGTGATTCTTCCAGGACTCTTTTTGGAGCAGATACTCCTTTGCATATTAGGCCATGCCCCCTGATGTAGCCAATCCTCCAAGAGCTTACAGGGCTCTTAGTACACGACCTCCTGTAAGCTCCAGGAGGATTGGCTGCATCGGGGGGGGGGGGGGGGGGCTAATATGCAAAGGAGTTCCTGGTACAAAAACAAAAAAGCCCTGAGCTAACCAGCTGTATTTATCTGGCAGCTCTCCCTTGAAGATGTGTCGTCTTCCAGTGCTATCCTTCTCTTGTTCTTTTGGTTTCTTTGGTACTTTCAAATACAAAAGGTTGCAAAGCTGACACATCTGATGGGGGCAAGCTAATGGGATTTTCAATTTGCTTTTCAGCCCCACCCTCTTCTCCCCCCACCCCATATTATGCGGTTCAATAATTGAAAAAGTTTTGCCAATTACGTATCTCAATGAATCCCCGGCCTACAGTAATCAGTGAATTATTCAAAGCTTTCTACCAGCGTTATCGTCAATGCCGTAATTGGAATTTCTTTGCGCTCACTCAGCGATCAGTGATTATATTTCAGAAAAGGAGGGGGAGGGCAGGTGCTTAGCCAGTTAGAAGGGGGGAGGAAAATGAGCCGGGAAAAACGAATTGAAATCCCATCAAAGATCTTACAGGAGCTTGTTTTACAGGATATAATATAGTGGATTCTTTGCAAAGATATAGGATATATTTACAGGGTATAATATAGTGGGGGTGCTATTGGAGGCCTCCCTGATGGAAGAAGAAGAAGAAGAAGAATTGCAGATTTATACCCCGCCCTTCTCTCTGAATCAGAGACTCAGAGCGGCTTACAATCTCCTTTATCTTCTCCCCCCACAACAGACACCCTGTGAGGTGGGTGGGGCTGAGAGGGCTCTCACAGCAGCTGCCCTTTCAAGGACAACCTCTGCCAGAGCTATGGCTAACCCAAGGCCATTCCAGCAGGTGCAAGTGGAGGAGTGGGGAATCAAACCCGGTTCTCCCAGATAAGAGTCCACACACTTAACCACTACACCAAACTGGAGGCTCGGATAGCAGCAACTGCGAAATCCGCCTTCTTTCACCTGAAAGGTGAAACAGTTGGTTCTTTTCCTTGACCGTGACGACCTGGCAACTGTGATTCATGCAACGGTCACCTCGAGATTGGAGTACTGTAACGCCCTCTACTTGGGGCTGCCTTTGTCGCGAACCCGGAAACTTCAGCTAGTGCAGAACGTGGCTGCTAGGCTGCTAATGGGGCGGCCCAAGTGGGAGCACATACAGCCAGCGCTGCAGGAACTGCACTGGCTACCAATAGTGTACCGGATTTGTTACGAGGTGCTGGTTATTACCTTTAAAGCCCTATATGGCCGAGGACCTGTTTACTTGAGGAACCGTCTGTCCCCACACGTTCCCCAGAGATCTGGATCTAAGATCTGGATCTCAACATCTCCTAGCGATCCCCGGGCTGAAAGAGGCGAGACTGTCGACCACCAGTGATCGGGCCTTTTCAGTGGCAGCCCCCTCCTGGTGGAATCAATTGCTGGAAGAGGTTAGGACCTTGCGGGACCTCGCTCAGTTTCGCAAGCCCTGTAAGACCGCTCTCTTCCGACAAGCCTTCAGTCGACTGTAGGAGAATTCTGGAACAACTGTCGTCCTGAGAATATGAGTAACATCTGATTTGTTACCACCAACTGTAGATTGTTTTAACTTGTACTGTTTAATGGTTTTATTGATTTTATGACTGCAATCATAGTTTACTATGATTTGATGTTAGCCGCCCTGAGCCCGCCTCGGCGGGGAGGGTGGGGTATAAATCGAATTAAACATAAACACACACAAAGATGAGACAAGGTTGTAGTGAACGTAGCTCTTTATTCCATACAGCAGGGTATTGTCAGACAATGTAACTCTTACTGAAACGAATGCTTAGCTGAACTGCCACCATCTTGAACCAATGTTACTAACCATGAGAAAAGACCTTGCATATCAAAGTAGAAAGTTGTAGAGCAGGGGTCCTCAACCTTTTTAAATAGGGGGCCAGTTCACTGTCCCTCAGACTGTTGGAGGGCCGGACTGCCGTTACTGTACAAGGCCGCGGGCCGTCAGTTCTCCGTCTTCTGCATCTCTCTCCCTTCCCCACACCACACACCCTGGCCTGGGAACTCACCTCACCTCGGTATCACCTCACACTCTGTCTCCGCCGCCTCAGCCCAGTGCTGGAAGCGTGCGTTGCTAACGCAAGTTTAGGTCGAACGTCACTTCCGGTCTGATTTTGCCATAACCCGGCGGGCCGCATAAACGTCCTCAGCGGGCCGCATCTGGCCCGCGGGCCGTAGGTTGAGGACCCCTGTTGTAGAGTGTTGCTAGTGCTTGATGTGAACGTTCCTTTCCCTTGATACTAACAAAAACAATTCTCCTTTGAAGATAAAGCGCCTCCAGGGACAGCCGTTTGGCCATCCCAGCAACGATGAGATAAGGGAGAAAGACCGTGTGAATCTTCGCACCTTAGTTCAGCAATGTTTAGAATTGTGGCTTTGTGTAGTAAACCTTTGATGTCTTCCCCTTAAAGCGTGCTCTAACCTGCTACGGAGTATCAGTCCCAATTTCTTCGTTCTGATGTCTATGGATTATCAAATAAAGCCTAACTTTGTATCCGTTCAAGGACTGGTTGATTTGAGATCCCATTGTCTGACAGGTATATGGTGACTCAAATACGAACTGGGGAACTGGGCCAATAGGGTCAACTATATACACCACAGTTTTCCCGTGCAAGCCTGCCATTGGATCATTCAAACCAGCAGGGGCCTGTGATTGGAGCAGGTCAGCAGGGATTTGGATCCTAAAGCCCATTGTTTCTGAGTCCCCAAGCTGAGTCCTGCAGGCTCCAATGAGCCAGGCGGGGAACACCGTTAAACTCAGTGTATCCGATCACATACACAACACAGGACTTTTGTGTATCCTTTCTTCTCCTCTAAAGAATCTTGGGACTTGGAGTTTGATGAGGTATCAAAATTTGGCTGTGGACCGTTGATGTCCTCCTGGGGCGACAATTCCCAGGATTTTCTGGGAGCAGAAAAGTCAATTAGGTAAATTGTGGTCTGTATTACACGGGGTTGGAGAGCCCCTGGCGCAGAGTGGTAAAGCTGCAGTACTGCAGGTACTCACGACCCGAGTTCGATCCCAGCGAAAGCTGGTTCAGGTATCCGGCTCCAGGTTGACTCAGCCTTCCATCCTTCCGAGGTCGGTCAAATGAGTACTCAGCTTGCTGGGGGGGAAGCGTAGATGACTGGGAAAGGCAATGGCAAAGCACCCCATAAAAAGTCTGCCGTGAAAACGTTGTGAAAGCAACGTCACCCCAGAGTCGAAAACGACTGGCGCTTATACGGGGGACTACCTTTTTTTTTTTTTAATTGGTGTCATAAGTACTGCCTTACTTTAACGAGAGTGATTAAAATGTGGGATTCACTGCCAGAGGAGGTCATGATGACCACAGGAGTCAACGGTTTTAAAAGGGGTTAGATCAGGGGTGTCAAATATGCAGCTCAGGGGCCGAATCACGCCCGCGGAGGGCTCCTATCAGGCCCTCGAGCAACTGTCTCTTGTGCTTCCTTCTCCCTCTCTCTTGCTTCCTTCTGCATCTTAACTTGCTTTGCAAGGCTTGCTCTATCGCACAGGGGCTACAGAGCAAAACCTCACTTTTCTCCATTGGTTGAGGCTCCTCCCCCTCCTGGTCCCCTGGGGAGGGAGGGAAAGTGCCAAAGAAGTTTCCTTTGCCCAGTTTCCCGGATCCCATCGGAGAAATACAAAGAAAGCACCGTTAAGACCAACAAGTGCTAATGTTTTAAGCACGTTTTATTTTAAGTTAAAAAAAACCCAAAAACCTTTCACTCGTGTTTGTCTGTATACTTTAAAAAGTTTTTTATCTCTGTAGCCAATCCTCTTGGAGCCAACAGCAGGCCCTGTACAGCAGGCCCTGTACAAAGAGCCCTGTAAGCTCTTGGAGGATTGGCTACATCAGGGGGTGTGTGGCCTAATCTGCAAAGGAGTTCCTGATAAAAAAAGCCCTAGTAATAAGAACAACATACTTCTTCTTCTTCTTCTTTTTTTTTGGTCTGTCAAATGGGGGCACGGAGAGAGAGGGAGCAGAGGAAGGGAGGGAGAGAGGGAAGGAAGGAAGCAAACGCTGCCTGGAGTATTAATTTGATGAACAAATAATATTCTAATGGAGACACTAAGGTTGATAATGCAAAATACATGGAAATGACATTTTGCAAGGGGCACGCTTGAATGGATTTTGCATACATGCCTTCAGCAGTCTCCATGGACTCCCTCCCCATCCACCACTTATTTCTCTGGTCTCATATTGCAATACAGCCCTGCCTACCTTCACTCTTCGCTCTGCACTACCCTCTTAGGCAGGGGTCATTTTGTAGAAAAAGAGGTGGTGGAGCTCATCCAGGGATTGTTATGCAGCTGCACCTACTATTCAATGGACAAGGAGGTGGAGCTCTCAGAAGGAGGAGGTGGAACTCTCAGAAAGGTTCAGGAGCTGCGCTCCTGTGAGCTCCCACCGAATCTGAGGCCTGCTCCTAGCGTGAAAGCCCTCGCAGCCCCCCCACCCCCCGCACGGTGTCTGTTGTGGGGGGAGAAGATATAGGAGATTGTAAGCCGCTCTGAGTCTCTGATTTAGAGAGATGGGCGGAGTATAAATCTGCAATCTTCTTCTTCTTTTCATGAGAGCCAGTTTGGTGTAGTGGTTAAGTGTGTGGACTCTTATCTGGGAGAACCGGGTTTGATTCCCCACTCCTCCACTTGCACCTGCTGGAATGGCCTTGGGTCAGCCATAGCTCTGGCAGAGGTTGTCCTTGAAAGGGCAGCTGCTGTGAGAGCCCTCTCCAGCCCCACCCACCTCACAGGGTGTCTGTTGTGGGGGAGGAAGGGAAAGGAGATTGTGAGCCACTCTGAGACTCTTCAGAGTGGAAGGTGGGATATAAATCCAATATCTTCATCTACCTCACAGGGTGTCTGTTGTGGGGGAGGAAGGGAAAGGAGATTGTGAGCCACTCTGAGACTCTTCGGAGTGGAGGGCGGGATATAAATCCAATATCTTCTTCTTCTTCGTGTTCTCTCTGACCAACAATTCTCATTTCTCCAGCACTGCCTTTTGTATTCTGTCAACACCAAGCACACTGCTGATGCTGAATCAATAATCAATAGTAGTAACATGCCAGTCATGTTCTGGAAGCTTTTGCCAATTAGAGACAATCCACTTGAAAATCTGGACACGTTGGCATACATGTATACGACCTGCAGAACAAATATGTTCATGCCACTAGTTCTGGATTACTTGGATGCATCTTTTTATTTTTATTTTTAGTTGTGGAGTACTAAAACACCAGGATAGGCCAGGTTAGCTGGATCTCGTCAGATCACAGAAGCTAAGCAGAGTGGTTCCTGGTTAGTATTTGGAAGGGACACCAACAAGGTTAGCATTTGGAAAGGACATCAAGCACCAAGTTTTCTTGGTGCTTGGGAGAGTGGGGAGACAGTGGGAGGGCTTCTAGTGTCCTGGCCCCACTGATGGACCTCCTGATGGCATAGGGTTGTTATGTTCTTATGACTTCCAGTGTCCTGGCCTCCACTGATGGACCTCCTGATGGCACCTGTTGTTTTTTTGCCACTGTGTGACACAGAGGGTTGGACTGGATGGGTCATTGGTCTGATCCAACATGGCTTCTCTTCTGTTCTTATGGCTTCCAGTGTCCTGGCCCCCATTGATGGACCTCCTGATAGCACCTGTGGGTTTTTTTTGGCCACTGTGTGACACAGAGTGTTGGACTGGATGGGCCATTGGCCTGATCCAACATGGCTTCTCTTATGTTCTTATGTGACACAGAGTGTT
The DNA here is from genome assembly GCF_032191835.1 of Heteronotia binoei. NCBI lineage: Eukaryota > Metazoa > Chordata > Lepidosauria > Squamata > Gekkonidae > Heteronotia > Heteronotia binoei. The sequence continues at coordinate 173,379,185 of NC_083226.1, forward strand.
GGACTGGATGGGCCATTGGCCTGATCCAACATGGCTCCTCTTATGTTCTTATGTGACACAGAGTGTAGGACTGGATGGGCCACTGGCCTGATCCAACATGGCTTCTCTTATGTTCTTATGTGACACAGAGTGTTGGACTGGATGGGCCACTGGCCTGATCCAACATGGCTCCTCTTATGTTCTTATGTGACAAAGAGTGTTGGACTGGATGGGCCACTGGCCTGATCCAACATGGCTCCTCTTATGTTCTTATGTGACAAAGAGTGTTGGACTGGATGGGCCATTGGCCTGATCCAACATGGCTCCTCTTATGTTCTTATGTGACAAAGAGTGTTGGACTGTTTTAACAATTTATTGATAGCATATGGTTACAAAACTCAATTATAAAATTTTCTGTACTAATCCATATGGTAATTCAATCCCCCCTCCCTCCAATGTTGACTTCCCCGAAGTTATAGATTTAAGTTCAATACTAAAGGTACTACTAACCGATCAAAATTCAATATTTTTTCCCCATTAATACTAAAAAATTGTCCAATGTCTTTTTACATTCCACTCTTTCTCCATATATCCTTTAAATTTCTTCCACTCCTTTTTGAATATGTCTAAATCACAGTCTCTTAAAGTTCTAGTTAGTTTGTCCATCTCACTCCACGATAAAACTTTCATAATCCAATCCCATTTCTCTGGTATTTTTTCTTGTTTCCACAGCTGCGCATCCAACATGGCTCCTCTTATGTTCTTATGTGACACAGAGTGTTGGGCTGGATGGGCCATTGGCCTGATCCAACAGGGCTTCTCTTATGTGACACAGAATGTTGGACTGGATGGGCCACTGGCCTGATCCAACATGGCTTCTCTTAAGTTCTTATATGACACAGAGTGTTGGACTGGATGGGCCATTAGCCCGATCCAGTGTGGCTTTTCTTATGTTCTTATGTTCAGGGTCGCTACATGAAGAGAGGGAATGGCAAACCATCACTCTTGCCTTGAAAAACCCATGAGTTTTCCATAAGTTGGCTGCAGCTTAATAGCACTTTCCAGCACTAACATGGCCACTAAAACAAAACCCCGTGTTCATGGTGAATGAATAATGTGAGTGTTGCCCTGACTTGGATAGCCCAGGCAAGCCCAGTCTCATCAGATCTCAGAAGCTAAGCAGGGTCAACTCTGGCAAGTACTTCTTGGAATACCAGGGCTGGGAGGCAGGGGCAGGCTTTATTCAGCCACCTGCCTGAATATCCTCCAGGCCCCTAGTAAAAAGGTAAAGATAGTCCCCTGTGCAAGCACCAGTCATTTCCAAGAAGGGGTCAGTAAATAGAAGTCACCCTAACTTCCAAATGCAACACACACATACACAATACAATGTTGTTGTTTTTGATGATGATGATGATGTGGTGAGGGTTAGATCATTGCAAATTTTCAAGGAAATGGGGGGATGACACCAGACAACAAGAGATACTTCTTCTTCCCCTGACCTGGATAGCCCAGGCAAACCCAATTTTGTCAGATCTCAGAAGCTAAAGAGGGTCAACTGTGGCAAGTGCTTTGATGGGAGACCTCCTTGGAATACCAGAGGTGGCACACTCACACACATATGCACAGATTTTTTTTTTAAACCACACACATACCCTTTTTTAGGAGAGCCAGTTTGGTGTAGTGGTTAAGTGTGCGGATTCTTATCTGGGAGAGCCAGGTTTGATTCCCCACTCCTCCACTTGCACCTGCTGGAATGGCCTTGGGTTATCCATAGCTCTCACAAGATCTGTCCTTGAAAGGGCAGCTGCTGGGAGAGCCCTCTCCAGCCCGACCCACATCACAGGGTGTCTGTTGTGGGGGAGGAAGGGAAAGGAGATTGTGAGCTGCTCTGAGACTCTTCGGAGTGGAGGGCAGGATATAAATCCAATATCATCATCATCATCATCATCATCATCATCATCATCTTCTTCTTCTTCTTCTTCTTCTTCTTCTTCTTCTTCTTCTTCTTCTTCTTCTTCTTCTTCTTCTTCTTCTTCTTCTTCTTCTTCTTCTTCTTCTTCTTCTCTCAAGGAGTAATTAAACTGTGGAGTTCACTGCCAGAATAAGTGTTGATGGACACAAGCATAGATGTCTTCAAAAGAGGGATAGACAGATGCATGGAGGATAAGTCTATAAATGACTATTAGCCATAGGCTTGTCAGATCCTACCTGGCAGTCGTGGGGGGCGGGGTGCTCCTGGATCCTTTTTGGGATCTTCCGCTACATGCTATTTGTCAGAGATGCTTTAAGCTGATCCTGCATGGGCCAGGGAGTTGGACTAGATGGTTTTTATGGCACCTTCCAACTCTTTCATTCTATGCACAGCACAATGAAGTCACCCAGAAATGTCATTATCATATTGCCGATGTTGGGGTGGGGGGGGTGATGCTCTAGTTTTTGGTCAAAACTCTGTGGTTTTGGCCTTCAAAGCCATAGCATTTGCCCCCAAAATAGAATGTCACCCTGCAAAGTGTACAATGTGATGATGTCACTTCCAGGTGATGTCATCGTGTTGGAGTGTTTTGGGGTGGGGTCCTCAAGTGTGTGTGTGTGTGGGGGGGAAACCTTGCTGGGACCTGGGGCTGTGAGTAAAGGGAACTTCCATATTCAGATGCCCTTCTAGAACTCAGTGCTAGAAGGTCATCCATTGAAGACAAGAGGCGGTAGACTTAGGATAAACAAAAGGAAATACTTCCATACACGAGTTATTAAAATGTGGAATTCACTGCCAGAGGATGTAGCGATGGTAATAGGAATAAACAGTTTTAGAGGGGGATTAGATGAATTCATGATCGAAAGGACTAACACATGGAATTCACTGCCACAGGAGTTGGCGGTGGCAGCTTCAAGCATACCCAGCTTCGAGAGGGGATTGGATAAACATATGGAGCAAAAGTCCATCAGTGGCTATTGGCCACAGGATATTGTTGGAACTCTGTGTCTGGGGCAAGTGATCCTCTGTGTTCTTTGTGCTTGGGAGGGGAAGTACTGGGAGAGCTTCTAGTGTCCTTGCCCCACTGATGGATCTCCTGATTGCACCTGTTGTTTGTTTTCTTTTGTTTTTTTAACCACATTGGCCTGATCCGATAGATAGATAGATAGATAGATAGATAGATAGATAGATAGATAGATAGATAGATAGATAGATAGATGGATGGATGGATGGATGGATGGATGGATGGATGGATGGATGGATGGATGGATGGATGGATGGATGGATAGATAGATAGATAGATAGATAGATAGATAGATAGATAGATAGATAGATAGATAGATAGATAGATAGATAGATAGATAGATAGATGGATGGATGGATGGATGGATGGATGGATGGATGGATGGATGGATGGATAGATAGATAGATAGATAGATAGATAGATAGATAGATAGATAGATAGATAGATAGATAGATAGATAGATGATAGATAGATAGATAGATAGATAGATAGATAGATAGATAGATAGATAGATAGATAGATAGATAGATAGATAGATAGATAGATAGATAGATAGATGGATGATAGATAGATAGATACCTCTAAAATTCTGCTTTGGGAGCTAATGGCATTAAAGTTGTGAGCTGCTGCATAAATCACTTTGCCCTGGGGCCATTTTTCCTGAGCTAAGACAAAAATGTGTGAGCTGGAGGCTAAAAATCTGTGAGCTAGCTCATGCTAACTCAGCTTAGAGGGAACACTGAAAGATAGATAGCTTTTTTTGTAGCAGAAATTCCTTTGCCTATTTGGCCACACATTCCTGATGTAGCCAATCCTCCTGGAGCTTACAGTAGGCCCTGTACTAAGAGCCCTGTAAGCTCTTGGAGGACTGGCTACATCAGGGGTGTGTAGCCTAATATGCAAAGGAGTTCCTGCTGCAAAAAAAAGCCCTGCGTGTTCATATGCCAAAAGCATATTTCAATAGGACTTTCAAACACCTTGGTGGATCTTTGAGAACTCTCAGAATTAAAACTGATATCCAGACTACAGATATTGGTTTCCTTTGACGATATGGCAGGTTTGGAGGGTAGACTCTATGGAGGGGGGTTCTCCTAGAGATGCTGTCAACTTACTTGGGAAGTTAGAATCATAGAATCATAGAGTTGGAAGGGACCTCCAGGGTCATCTAGTCCAACTACCTGCACAATGCAGGAAACTCACAAATACCTCCTCCTAAATTCACAGGATCTTCATTGCTGTCAGATGGCCGTCTAGCCTCTGTTTGAAAACCTCCAAGGGAGGAGAGCCCATCACCTCCCAAGGGAGTCTGTTCCAGTGAGGAACCCCTCTGACGGTCAGAAAGTTCTTCCTAATGTTGAGCCGGAAAATCTTCTGATTTAATTTCAACCCATTGGTTCTGGTCCTACCTTCTGGGGCCACAGGAAACAATTCCACACCATCCTCTATATGACAGCCCTTCAAGGACTTGAAGATGGTGATCCTATCACCTCTCAGCCACCTCCCCTCCAGACTAAACATGCCATCTTTTTCAGCCTTTCTTCATAGGACGGGCAGCTCAATCCAGACATACGTGGTGGGTGGCCACTCGGGTGTGGGCAGATCTATGGCGCCACCCATTGGCTTCCAAAGGGGAGACGGTATGCCACCCTGGGAGAGGGAAGAGGGCCCCAATGAGCGAGAGAGAACCCGTCGCCATGGTGATTCCGCCCAGGCGCACACCATTGGCCCGCTGCCAAGGTGGGGGTGGGGGAGGCGCAGGCTCACACAGGTCCACAGCATTGGCCAGTCCATTGCACGTGACTGGGCGAGGGGGCGGAAAGCTGTCAATCCCCTCACCTCACTCCCTCCCGCTGTCAGAGACTCTGCCAATGGCAGGCTGGGGTCCAGGGGCATGCTCGGACAAGCAGGAAGTGCCAAGTGCACGAGTTCCCTGTCCTAGACTGTGGCTGGAATGTGTGTCTGGAAGCGGCCAGACCAAGTCCAAAAGACACCACCACCTGGAGCCCCCCCCCCCGTGTTGCCCTGCTGCTGCCCCCCGCTATGTGCAAGGAACACCTCCCCTGGGGGCCGCAGAACTCAGAGTGTGAGCCGCTGGGCATGCATCCACTTCAGTAGCCCCCCCCCCCAAGTGCCCAGCGCACAGCAGCCCTGTGCGGTCAGGTAAACCATGAGGGGCAGCACCCCCCTTCCCTGTCCAGCCACATGGGGGGCAGCGTGGTGGCTCATAGCCCATTCCCTGCCCCAAGAACCAAGTCTGCCCACCCTCCCAGGCACTCCCTCGGAGAGGCCACTGACATGGGGGGGGGGCGGTTGCCCCAGGAACGTGCAGCAGGAGAGACAACAGAGGGCACAGCTCAGACTTTATTTTTCCAGAACATAGTGCAACAGTTTCCCTGGTGCACACTGGGCAGTCTCCCCATCGGCGGGGCTCTGCTTCAAGCAGCGGGCAGAAGCATCTGAGGGAGTGCGGGGCGGTGGAGCGGAAGCCTCTGTGTTGGATTCCCACCCGCAAAATGGAGACAGAGATCAAGAGCACCTGCAGGGGCGGCGGCTGGAAGAGCAGGCTGCATTTCAGCCAGCCTCTCTCTTAAAGGGACAGCCCCTGACCCACCACCCTGCAACAGGGCAGCTGCCACACACACATGCCCCATACCCTGCCAGGGGTTGGGAATGCGGCAGAGGGCAGACCAAGGGAAGGGGGGAGGCGGCAGCACAGGGGATTTAGGTCAGCTGATGCCCCCTACCTTAGCTCACTGCCTGGTTCAAGTGCCAGAGATGCTCGCACACCGAGCAGTCGAGAGTGAGGGGAGGGGGAGGGGGGGACGACAGTGGAACTTACCCAGCCATGGGTGACAGTCCTCGCATGCAGAGCCTCCGGGAGCCCGGAACCTGTGGAGACCTGGAAACAAGAGAAGTTAGCCCCAGGGGAGAGACTTCTCTCTCCCACTTGCAAGTCAAAGATACTATCAAAGCAACCGTGAGGTGCAAAACCCGTTATCAACGTGCCTGCCCCTCACTCTAAGTCCATATGGCCGGGAGCTCGCCAGCATAACTTCCTGCCACGCGCTCCTCTCCCTAACAACTGAGTTGTGCGAGGCCAGAGCGGAAGTATTCCTAGGAGGGGGGAGACCGCGATTGGGTGCTGGGGAGGGGGCTCGTCAGCCCGAGGCGCGAGGGGATTTGCGAGGCAATCACGCTGCTCCCGAAGGGGTTTGCAAGCTTCCGCAGCGGCGGAAGCAAGCTTTGTTTTTGGTTTCAATGAGTGCCTATGGGGCACGCTGCCGTTTTTGCAGGAATAAAGTTGCGCCTCTCGGGGGGAGGCATGTCATGGACCAAACTACTCAGGAAGCCACCTAAGCCTGGCTGCGCCCTCAACTCCACCCCCTCCTCCACCTGAACACCGTGCTCCACCTCCCTTCTGCCCATGCTTGGGCACAGCCCTCAGATGCCACTGCCCTCATGCGGAGTGGCACTTGGGCGGTCCACCGCCCACGTAACTCCCCTCCACTGTGGCGGCGCCAGTCGTACGTTGGCGCAAACCCTTGCTGTTCCCACGTAGCGGCTCGTCTGCTCCCAAAAGACTTTCCACAGAGAGTTGGACTGGATGGGCCATTGGCCTAATCCAACATGGTTTCTCTTATGTTCTTATGTTCTTAAGTGTGATGTGGTGGCTAAAAAGGCAAATGCCATTTGGGGCTGTATCAACATTAGTATTGTGTCCAGATCACATGATGTGATGGTATCGCTTTACTCTGCTCTGGTAAGACCTCACCTGGAGTATTGTGTTCAGTTTTGGGCACCACATTTTAAGAAGGATATAGACAAGTTGGAACGGGTCCAGAGGAGGACGATGAAGGTGGTGAGGGGTCTGGAGACCAAGTCCTATGAGGAAAGGTTGAAGGAGCTGGGAATGTTTAGCCTGGAGAGGAGGCAGCTGAGAGGTAATATGATCACCATTTTCATGTACTTGAAGGGCTGTCATATAGAGGATGGTGTGGAATTGTTTTCTGTGGGCCCGGAATGTAGGACCAGAACCAATGGGTTGATATTAAATCAAAAGAGTTTCTGGGCTGTATCAACAGAAGTATAGTGTACAGATCACGTGATGTGATGGTATCACTTTACTCTGCTCTGGTAAGACCTCACCTGGAGTATTGTGTTCAGTTTTGGGCACCACATTTTAAGAAGGATATAGATATGCTGGAACGGGTCCAGAAGAGGGTGATGAAGATGGTGAGGGGTCTGGAGAACAAGTCCTATGAGGAAAGGTTGAAGGAGTTGGGCATGTTTAGCCTGGAGAGGAGATGGCTGAGAGGTGATATGATCACCATGTTCAAGTACTTGAAGGGCTGTCATATAGAGGATGGTGCAGAATTGTTTTCTGTGGCCCCAGAAGGTAGGACCAGAACCAACGGGTTGAAATTAAATCAAAAGAGTTTCCAGATCAACATTAGGAAGAACTTCCTGACCGTTAGAGCGGTTCCTCAGTGGAACAAGCTTCCTCAGGAGGTGGTGGGCTCTCCTTCCTTGGAGGTGTTTAAACAGAGGCTAGATGGCCATCTGACAGCGATGAAGATCCTTTGAATTTAGGTGGAGGTATTTGTGAGTTTTCTGCATTGTGTTGGACTAGATGATCCTGGAGGTCCTTTCCAATTCTATGATTCAATATTATACATGCTCACGAGCAGCGCTTGGTCTTGTGTGGGCCGGAGGCTAAAAAAACTGTGAGCCAGCTCACAAGAACTCAGCTTAGAGGGAACACTGGTAATAATGAATAGAACCAGTCAAAATTAGTTAAAATAAAGTGAAATAGAACTGGCCTAGAAACAGGGATACCCTGGCTGTTCACCACCATTAGCCATGGAGCATGCAATGTGATCTTGGGTCACTCATTGACTCACTCTGACTTACTTCATAGAGAGGAGGAGGAGGAGGAGTTGGTTTTATATCCAGGGGCGGAATTCTAGCAGGAGCTCCTTTGCATATTAAGCCACGCACCCCTGATGTAGCCAATCCTCCGAGAGATTACAGGGCTCTTAGTACAGGGCCTACTGTAAGCTCCAGGAAGATTGGCTATAGCAGGGATGTGTGGCCTAATATGCAAAGGAGGTCCTGCTAGAATTCCTTACAGGGCTCTTCGTACATGGCCCACTGTCAGCTCCAGGAGGATTGGCTACATCAGGAGGGTGTGGCCTAATATACAAAGGAGGTCCTGCTAGAATTCCTTACAGGGCTCTTCGTACAGGGCCCACTGTCAGCTCCAGGAAGATTGGCTACATCAGGGGTGCGTGGCCTAATATGCAAAGGAGCTCCTACTAGAATTCCGCCCGTTTATACCCCACTTTTCGCTACCCAAAGGAGTCTCAGAGCAGCTTACAGTCACCTTCCCTTCTTCTCCCCACAACAGGCACCCTGTGAGGTAGGTGGGGCTGGCTCCATGTGAAGGAGCGGGAAATCATATCCAATTCTCCAGATTGATGTAAGGCAGAAACATCAAAAATAACAATGAGGAGAAAGGAATATTGGAGTCAACCTCCTCGAGCTGTGAGATTCATCAGCATCCTAACTATGTTCCATACAAGGGGAAGGGTAGTCCCCTGTGCAAGCACCAGTCGTTCCCAACTATGGGTTGATGTCACATCACGATGTTTTCACAGCAGACTTTTTAACGGGGTGGTTTGCCATTGCCTGCCCCAGTTATCTACGCTTTCCCCCCAGCATGCTGGGGACTCGTTTTACCGACCTCGGAAGGATGGAAGGCTGAGTCAACCCGGAGCGGGCTACCTGAACTCATTTGCTTATTTGGCCACACACCGGTGATGTCACCGTTGTTTCATACTAGGCTTTTTTTTGTAGAAAATCACAGCAGGAACTCATTTGCATATTAGACCACACCCCCTGATGCCTGGCCAGCCAAAACTGCATTCTTGTGCATTCCTGCTCAAAAAAAGCCCTGATGGCTTCATTAAATCACTATTGTCTACTCAGACTGGCAGCTGCTCTTCAGGATGTCAAGCGGAGGTCTTTCACATCACCTACTACCTAGCTCTTACTGGTGATGCTGGGGATGGAACCTGAGACCTTCTGCATGCCAAGCAGATGCTCTACCACTGAGCCCTAGCCCTTCCTACTTCCTTTCCCCAAAGAGCTCAGGGAAACATTCATGGTTCGCACATCCTCCATTTTATCCCCACAACAATCCTGGCCATGGAGACTTCTGGGGGAGGAAAATGCCGAGCTGAGCTGCTTCTCACATCAACAATCCTGGCCATGTAATTGAACTCAGGTGTGTCTAACACACCAAGCACTCTTCTCCATTGGTTTGTGGAATCCGGAAATCTGAATGTCAGGAAAAACATAAATGAAACGAATTTTCTGTGGAGCCCGAATCTCTTGCAAACTTCAGTTGCGGAGCCAGCTGTTCACAGTGGTGTGATCCTGGCAAGATGTTTGAGTGGGGAACAGCATTGCCAAAAGAGGGATCCAGGCAGCATCCTTGAAAATAAATGGAATCCCTGCTGTATTACCCCAAGGGCCTCCTTTCACCCAGCATCTATATCCACCCACTCCCTGAGAGTCCTCCTCGGGACTCTAATTTCCCAAGAAAATGGAAGTGCTATAATTTCTTCATGCTATTGATGCTTTAATGTAATACGTGTCAGGGAAGGTTACATTTCCTCTCCATATTTCCCTCCAAATTATGTCAACTCTCATCACGTAATGTGCTGTCAGCACATGGAACAGCGATAGCCAATTTGATGCAACGTGACATCTGGTGCCAGAGGTCGTTCTGCAGCTTCCGAGCACATTTTGTTTTCTCCCCAGGGTTTTCCCACCTATCGTTCTGAAGATGATATCACCAACAAATCCAGTGCTTTCCTCATAATAGTCTAGGCTTCGTCGGGGGGGGGGGGGGAGATAGTGAAGAGAATTCCAAAAGCAGGAAACCTGAAATACCTCCAAAAGCAGGAAATGTGAACTCGGCTTAGAACTGATAAAAGGAAGTACTTCTTCACCCAAAGCTTAACACATGGAATTTACTGCCACAGAAAGTGGTGGCAGCTACAAGCATAGATTGTTTCAAGAGGGGATTGGAGAAACATATGGAGCAGAGGTCCATCAGTGGCTATTAGTGATGCTCTGTATTCTTGGTACTTGGGGGGAACTGTGAGAGGGCTTCTAGTGTCCTGGCCCCGCTGGTGGACCTCATGATGGAGCTGGGGGTTTTTTTTGCCACTGTGTGACAGAGTGTTGGACTGGATGGACCATTGACCTGATCCAACATGGCTTCTCTTATGTTCTTATGTGACACAGAGTGTTGGACTGGATGGGCCATTGGCCTGATCCAACATGGCTTCTCTTATGTTCTTATGTGACACAGAGTGTTGGACTGGAGGGGCCATTGGCCTGATCCAACAGGGCTTCTCTTATGTTCTTATATGACACAGAGTGTTGGTCTGGATGGGCCATTGGCCTGATCCAACAGGGCTTCTCTTATGTTCTTATGTGACACAGAGTGTTGGACTGGATGGGCCATTGGCCTGATCCAACATGGCTTCTCTTATGTTCTTATGTGACACAGAGCGTAGGACTGGATGGGCCATTGGCCTGATCCAACATGGCTTCTCTTATGTTCTTATGTGACACAGAGCGTAGGAATGGATGGGCCATTGGCCTGATCCAACAGGGCTTCTCTTATGTTCTTATGTGACACAGAGCGTAGGACTGGATGGGCCATTGGCCTGATCCAACATGGCTTCTCTTATGTTCTTATGTGACACAGAGCGTAGGAATGGATGGGCCATTGGCCTGATCCAACAGGGCTTCTCTTATGTTCTTATGTGACACAGAGCGTAGGACTGGATGGGTCATTGGCCTGATCCAACATGGCTTCTCTTATATTCTTATGATCTTTGTGACGACCAATCAAAATATTATAAACCAGATTTGAGTCCTGTAGCAACTCAGAGACCAAGATTTTCAGGGTGTCTTTCGAGAGTTGAAGCTCCCTTCATCAGACCTGAAGGAAGCCTTGATTTCCCAAAACTTATATCCTGGTCTATAAGGTGCTATTGGCCTTAAACGTAACTGTTCTACTGAAGACTGACACAGCTACCATGAGAAATTATTAAATTCAGGGTTTATATACATATGGAAGGCCCCGTGGCGCAGAGTGGTAAAGCTGCAGTACTGCAGTCGGAGCTCTTTGCTCATGACCTGAGTTCGATCCCAGCAGAAGCTGGTTGAGGTAGCCGACTCCAGGTTGACTCAGCCTTCCATCCTTCCGAGGTTGGTAAAAGGAGTACCCAGCTTGCTGGAGGGAAAGTGTAGATGACTGGGGAAGGCAATGGCAAACCACGCCATAAAAAGTCTGCCGTGAAAATGTTGTGAAAGCAATGTCACCCCAGAGTCAAAAACAACCAGTGCTGCTACAGGCCTATGACTTGCCCTGCCTAATTCCCTTGGCAAACAGAAACTGATTTTCAGGGGATTTTGCTTGCCACAGGAAAGAGGCAGGGCGAATCACAGCCCCGCGGCACGTGAGAAATAGGGCGGAAGTATGCGGGGGGGGGAAGAGCTCCAATGCTGGAACAAGTCTAGTGGGGGAATCGATCTCAGTCTGGAGAAATTGGGAAATTTCCGGGGATTTGAGGATGAAGAGGGTGGGATTTGGGGATGGGTGGGGCCTCAGTGGGGTATAATGTTATAGAGTCCACCAACCAAAGAAGGTGTTTTGTTTGAGGTTGACCCTTTCTAGGACCCAGCCCCAACACTTAGATAACCAATTTCATTTCAGTCTTCATGGTTTTATATATTTTTTTATGTTTGAACACTAGGCCCACAACAGCTTTTCTAGGTTGCATGGTGACCTGGAACCTGGGATTGGTTGAGCCTTGAAGAACCCCTAGTCTCCTGACTGACGCATTTTTGAATGGAACACAATCAAGTCATTCATTCATTCATTCATTCATTCATTCATTCATTCATTCATTCATTCATTCATTCATTCATTCACAACATTTTTATGCTGCCCTTCCATTGGATCAAGGTGCCCAAGGTGGTGAGCATAAACACATTTAAAGAATTTTAAACATTTAAAATGATTTTTTTAAAAAAAAAAAAATTAAAACCACATAAACATACATCGAAACCACCAATGGGATGTATGATGTGCTATTTTTTTTAAGTATTTAATTGCTACCATGATAGAGGAAGACAGATGAATTTAACTGGGGAAAGTTCAGATCCCATGGACAAGAAAGCCCTTTGTTGGTCACCACCAATCTACCTTCAAATGGTGAGGCCAACAAAAAAAAAAAAGCAGGGCTTCTGTTGTAGCAGGAGCTCCTTTGCATTTTAGGACACTCCCCCTGATGTGGCCAATCCTCTTGGAGCTCACAGTAGGCCCTGTAAGAAGAGCCCTGTAAGCTCTTGGAGGATTGGCTACATCAGGGGGTATGGCCTAAAATGCAAAGGAGCTCCTGCTACAAAGGGGGGGGAAAAGAAGCCCTACCAAGAAGGCACTTTCAAGACTGAGATGACAGGGACATCCAAAGCAGTGCCTTGAAAGATGATTGGAGAGAGCAAGTCGATTGATGTGGGCGGAGACTGGCCATACAGAAGAAGAAGAAGATATTGGATTTATATCCCGCCCTATACGCTGAATCTCAGAGTCTCAGAGCCATGTCAGAGCGGCTTACAATCTCCTTTACCTTCCCCTCCCACAACAGACACCGTGTGAGGTGGATGGGACAGAGAGAGCTCTTACAGCAGCTGCCCTTTCAAGAACAACTCCTACGAGAGCTATGGCTGACCCAAGGCCATCCAGCAGGTATAAGTGGAGGATTGGGGAATCAAACCCGGCTGTCCCAGATAAGAGTCCACACGCTTAACCACTACACCAAACTGGGCATACAGGGCTTTAAAGGTCAATCCCAACACCTTGACTTGAGCCCAGAAGCAAACTGGAAACAATTATAGATGGAGTGACATGACTGGAGTGACATGGTCACAAGTGTACCAGGTTCTCTGAATTTGCAGTTTTGTTTTGTTTTTTAAAAAACAAGTCTCTAACTTTTTTTTCAATTCCAGAAATATAAAGGGGGGGGGGGAGGAGCAGATCCACATAAAAGGCTAGTGACTTTCCTTCCTTCCCCCTTTAAAGGTAGGTGGGGACTCAAAGAACCTGATGCAGGTATCATTGGATTGTAATATCACGAACAGATCAATGAACTTAAAAGGAAATATATATAAGATGTTTTATAGATGGCACTTAACTCCAGACAAACTAGCAAAAATGTATCATAATATGTCAAACAAATTTATTTTATTATTTATTGATTTATTACTTTAAATTTCTATCCCGTCCTCTCCGCAAGCGGACTCAGGGCGTCTGACAACATTCATATTCACAAGTTAAAACCAGTAAAAAACAATAAAATGTAATTACAATTTAAGAAGAAGATATTGGATTTATATCCCGCCCTCCACTCCGAAGCGTCTCAGAGCGGCCTACAATCTCCTTTACCTTCCTCCCCCACGACAGACACCCTGTGAGGCTGGTGGGGCTGAGAGGGCTCTCCCAGCAGCTGCCCTTTCAAGGACAACCTCTGCCAGAGCTATGGCTGACCCAAGGCCATGCCAGCAGGTGCAAGTGGAGGAGTGGGGAATCAAACTCGGTTCTCCCAGATAAGAGTCCGCACACTTAACCACTACACCAAACCAGCTTTAAAATTTAAAATTTTAACATTTAATATTTTAAAAAGATTTTGTGGTGCTGTATCACTACAATATAGGCGAGTTCTTCTTTTCTGACGGTGATCACCTAATACTCTATACGATGTCGGGTGGCAGTTCTCTCCCGGCTAGATATCAAAGGCATGTCGAAACGGTTTGGTCTTACAGGCCCTGCGGAAAGTCGAAAGATCCTGCAGGGCCCTTATGGCCTCCGGGAGAGCATTCCACAATTCTGGTGCTGCCACTGAGAAGGCCCTACCTAGCTCGCGTCGAACGCAACCTAGCCTCCTTGTTGGAATTGCTGGAAATGCAAAAATGCAATTGGAACTTTTTACCGTATCCGGTGTTTATGTGACAGAACCAAAACCTATTGGAAGATGGCCCGCGAGCTATTACAAAAAATTCTGAAAATACAAATTATACTCCAACCAGAGCTCTTTTTACTAAATATACTACCAGAAGACTATTCCGGACAGACAAAATTGTTTTTAATACATGCGGTGACTGCAGCTAGAATTGTTGTTGTTGTTGTTGTTCAGTCGCACCGTCAAGTCTGGCTCTTTGCGACCCCATGGACAAAGTCACGCCAGCTAGAATAATATATGCCAAATACTGGAAACTTGAAGAAGTACCAAGAAAAGAGGAACTAATATCTAAGCTTTTCGAATTTGCAGAAATAGATACACTAGCAGCCAGACTGAGAGATGCCAATCTCTGTGAAACTAAGAAAATTTGGGAACCATTATATAACCGGTTATGTTGTGATATATAAGCTTCTGAAATACGTCAATCAAGGTAATTTATGAAAATTTTTTACCGTTTATAAGTATATTCTAGTCTTAGTAGGAGCTTCAAGAGATATTAAGGACTACTGTATTGTATTATTAAATGAGAAGATCTGTCTGCAGGGAATATTATACTAACACCAAGGATGTTGTGAACTGAGCATTGTATAAGCAGAAATATTACGGGGAAAAAATTAAATTTATGTACCCTTCCCTTTTCCCTTTCCTTCCATTCCCCTCCCCCATCCCTCTGTACCCGGAAATCCAATAAACCTATTAAAACCAATTGTAATGTCACTGTTTCCACTATTCAATTGACAATAAAAAGCCTCTCTGGATGCTGAAGGAGAAAATAGCAACTGCAGCAACCAAGCCTTGTAAGAATCTAGTGGAGCTCCTCAGCTTATCCACCATTTTCTGGCTGTGGAATGGGCACTGCTCTCTCCAATGCAGTTGTGGGAAGAAGCTGCCCACAGGGACACTGTCAGCATGGTGCATTCAGGGGCAGTTTGGTCCTTTCCCTTTTAAGGGCCCATGGATGGGGACCAGCTCTACCTGACCACCAGCGATTAGCTGGTCTCCAAGAGAAGAGAGATTCCAGTTAACAGCTGCATCCTGGCTTTCTCCCTCTCCCTCCCGATTTCCAAATCTTGCAGAAACCCAAAACCTTCTTGAAATTTTGCATTCTCATTGCTCCTGTTCATGGATGGTTTTGTGTTCATTTTCAAGCTAGGGTGGAATTCTAGCAGGAGCTCCTTTGCATATTAGGCCACATCCCCCCTGATGTAGCCAATCCTCCAAGAGTTTACAAAAAAGAGCCTTGTAAACTCTTGGAGGATTGGCTACATCAGGGGTGTGTGGCCTAATATGCAAAGGAGCTCCTGCTAGAATTCTATCCCTGTTTTCAAGTATCCCCAAGCCAACCTGAAATAGCTGATTTCAGGCGTAATTCTGGCTCAGCGACATCCCAATCCAAACTCCTAGTGCTGAATCCGCCGCTCTTCCAACGGATTATTGAATGAGCAGGTTGATTCGTGGCTGCAACTCTTCCCTTTCGTTCCTCTGCCGTCTGACGAGATACAATCCATGTCAGGTGAATAAATGAATTTGCCCAATTTTCTGTTCTCATTATAGGTTTTGTCATGAGAAGTGAATTATTGTGGGATTTTATCACCTGATATATGTGCTGAATTATGAGAGCAGCAAGGACATTCCGGCTCTTACTTGCTACGATGGGATTTTCTTAACTTTCCGTTTTAACCTTTATCCCGCCCCTTCCCACCCTTGTGTATTTAAAACTTAACAAGGTAAAATTATTGCCTCAGATTTTAATTCATAGGCAATGACATTTCCAAGTTACACAGGAAGGTTAGACTACTGAAGTTCTGTTGAAGATAGAATGGGTTTGATATTGCATACAATGGCATTTTAAGATGGAATACCGACACGGTGACTTAGGTCATGTGGGTATGTTCTGGGAATAGCGGCATCAGCTCCAAACCATAAAGAGTGTCAGTCTACCCCAGGGGTGGCCAAATATGCTTAGCATAAGAGCCACCCAGAATAAACATCAGATGTCTGAGAGCCACAAGACACAAACAAATATTACACACACATCTTTATTAAAACTCGTAATATTTTAATTGCACAGAAAGATAAAATACATATGTGTGTACTTTATAACACAACCATGCTAGAAGGAGACTTTTTTAAAAAAAAAAAAAGTTGGGAATAACAGTCTCCATAAGACCAGCACAGGGAAAGCTTAGGGAATTTTTTTTTTTTTGCACCAGTGGGAAAAAGAAAGGGTGGGTTATGAGCTTCTGAGAGTCAAAGCTCCCTTCATCAGATCTGATGAACTTTGACTCTCGCTCAGACTTCAAAAAACCTTGTCTCTAAGATGCTACTGGATTTGGATTTAGCTGTACTACACAGCAAACCAATACAGGTGCCACCTGAAACAATCTGCAGACTGAGGGGCTTCTCCAGTGTGCCCACACTATCTTTTTTCTCTGCCCCTTCCCCATTTTCCCAACTCGCCTGATCAAGAATTCTGCAGAACTCAAAAGCTTTGTGGCATTTCATCTGACCCTGATAAAGGGGGACACGCTGCCGTCTTCCACCACCATTTATACACCAGCACCATACTACTTTTACAGGTGTTTTCGTAGGGGAAGCTCCAGAAGCTAAACTCCTTCACTCCAGGTAGCAATACGAAGGCCTAGTCGGACAGTGAGAAGCATGTAAACAAATCCCTCTCACAATGAGTCCAATAATTGATCTCTCTGGACTCTGACTGACTCCCGTTGAATGGCAGGATCCTCCGGAGATAGCACGATCTTAAGATTTTTGCCTCTGGTGGGTAGGGGTCAGCTGGAGCCCAGAAGATTGATTAGGTGACCTTTCATATTTGTAAGCTTTGCTGAGACTTAGTGGAAAGGCAAGCGGGAGATGAGATTAGAAGATTTGCTTATCACCTCCACAGCCCTTCAGGCATAGTTTGCATTAACAGAGCCTGCCACCTCCCGGAATGGAGATGGAATGGGTTGGGGAGGACGATCTTGCCATCCTCTTGATCGTCTCTGGACTCTTTTCTTGCCGGGATAGGAAGGTCACTGCAGAGACTGTTGTGAAGGCTAACAATTTGCTGTGATTACAGTTCAGAAAGATTCGGGACTCAGGTAGATTGCCCGCAGAGTGAATGCGATGCAAACAAAAGAAGCTGGTGGGGGTTGTACAATGCATTTATTTATTTATTATTGGCATAATTGATATACCTCCTTGCTGCCCTTACAAGGGAAACCCAGGCACCTAATCTTTTAAAACAAAACCACACCATAAAACCATCATCAGAAGAAGAAAACCGCAGATCTGTACCCCACCCTTCTCTTTGAATCAGAGCAGCATACAATCTCCTACATCTTCTCCCCCCACAACAGACACCCTGTGAGAAGAAGAAGACTGCAGACTTATAACCCGCCCTTCTCTCTGAATCAGAGACTTAGAGCGGCTCACAATCTCCTTTCCCTTCCTCCCCCACAACAGACACCCTGCGAGGTGGGTGGGGCTGAGAGGGCTTTCACAGCGGCTGCCCTTTCATGGACAACCTCTGCCAGAGCTATGGCTGACCCAAGGCCATTCCAGCAGGTGCATGTGGAGGAGTGGGGAATCAAACCCGGTTCTCCCAGATAAGAGTCCATGCACTTAACCACTGCACCAAACCGGCTCTCAGAATCAACCTCCTCCCAAGCGCATATCATCCAAACATTTTTTTTTTTAAAAAAAGAGTTATAAAACAGACTTAAAATAAATATGAAATATTTAAAAAAAATGGTCAGGAAGGAGATTTAGGAAGAATGACCTGCTGATTGGGGTCTCTTTTCATCCTCCTCAAGTGTGCAATTGTGCAGAGTCTAAAGGGCTGTCGATTCACATCAGAGTATCTGAAACGCGTCCTGTTGCTTTCTGGCAGTTTCTGCCACCCCATTTGGTGGTGCCAGCATTGCCTCCTACTTTAAAAAGGTGTGTACTTATATATATATTAGTGCAGTAAGACTTAACGTAAAAAGTTATTTGATAGATAGATAGATAGATAGATAGATAGATAGATAGATAGATAGATAGATAGATAGATAGATAGATAGATAGATAGATAACAACAACAACAACAACAACAAATTTTATTTGTATCCCGCCCTCCCCGCCGGAGCAGGCTCAGGGCGGCTAACAACATGGTTCAGAGTTAAATTATACAAGTAAATAAAACTACATTAAACATTATCAGCATTTAGTTAAAATCTGGTTAAGCTTTAAAATTAAATTAGTTAATTTTTAAAAGTGCTAATGCTATGTTTGCTTTTTCTGATGGCGGTTTCCTTCGCAATTTCCATTTTCATCAGGGAAGGCCAGTCTGAAGAGGAAGGTCTTGCAGGCCCTGCGGAACTGTTCTAGGTCCCGCAGGGCCCGCATTTCCTCTGGAAGTTGGTTCCATAGGCTCGGGGCTATAGAGGAGAAGGCCCGGTTACGGGTGCTTTGCAGCTTCACCTCTCTCGGTCCGGGGATAGTCAGCAGGTTTTTCCCGGCTGACCTCAGTGCTCTCTGGGGTTCATATGAGGAGAGACGGTCCCTAAGGTAGACAGGTCCTCGACCATATAGGGCTAGATAGACAGACAGACAGACAGACAGACAGATAGAGAGAGAGATAAAATAACTTTTTACGTTAAGTCTTACTGCACAGATATTTATTTCTTTATTTACATTATATTTAGATCCCACCCATTCTATACAGACCCAAGGCTGCTAACAGCATAAAATAGACAGTAAACAAAAACAATATTGAAACAATAATCAGAAAAATGGCAATGGTGCAACTTCAGGCGGATCATGCAATATTTTCTTTCTCACGCGCACAGATCCTAGGCAGCTAGTACTAAAGTGCAATAGATCCAGATGTGATGGCAGCCCTCTCCCATGATATGTTATATGCCATCCGAAATGCCATATCTCTGTGAGTCTTAGTATGACAGCTATTTTTTTGCCAATTAATGGCTGCCAGTTTAGTGTAGTGGTTAAGTGCGCGGACTTTTATCTTCGAGAACCGGGTTTGATTCCCCACTTGCAGCTGCTGGAATGGCCTTGAGTCAGCCATAGCTTTCATAGGAGTTGTCCTTGAAAGGGCAGCTGCTATAAGAGCTCTCTTGGCCCCACCTACCTCACAGAGTGTCTGTTGTGGGGGGGGGGGGAAGTAAAGGAGATTGTAAACCGCTTTGAGACTGAGATTCAGAGTATAGGGCAGGATATAAATCTAATTTCTTCTTCTTCTTCTTCTTCTTCTTCTTCTTCTTCTTCTTCTTCTTCTTCTTCTTCTTCTTCTTCTTCTTCTTCTTCTTCTTCTTCTTCTTCTTCTTCTCTCAATTTTATGTTTTTACAGTCGTGAGAGGCCCTTTGCTTGCTTCTGCCCTTTATTCTGGTGGATAAAGCATTCGTCTCCCAGCCTGGCTGTAATAACCAATAATGTCAATCACTATCTGTTTTTTTTTCTCATTGGTATGCAGAATATATACTCTGTAGTTCCCAAGAGAAAAAGCAGAGGGAAAAAAAATAGGTGCAGAGTGTAGGCATAGCATCCAAAACAAAGCCCTACCAACTTGACTTCAGGGAAAACTGGCGTAATGTTGTGAGTGCAAAATAGGCCAAAACACTGTCTGGATATTAGAGATATGTTAAGAACATAAGAGAAGCCATGTTGGATCAGGTCGATGGCCCATCCCGTCCAACACTCTGTCACACAGTGGCAAAAACAACAATGACGACAGGTGCCATCAGGAGGTCCACCAGTGGGGCAAGGACAATAGAAGGCCTCCCACACTTGCCCCCACCCAAGCACGAAGAAGAAGACGAAGAAGAAGACATTGGATTTATATTCTGCCCTCCACTCAGAGTCTCAGAGCGGCTCACAATCTCTTTTATCTCTGTCCCCTACAATAGACACCTGTGAGGTGGGTGGGGCTGAGAGGACTCTTGCAACAGCTGCCCTTTCAAGGACAACCTCTGCCTGATCCAACATGGCATCTCTTATGTTCTTCTGTGACACAGAGTGTTGGACTGGAGGGGCCATTGGCCTGATCCAACATGGCGTCTCTTATGTTGTTCTGTGACACAGAGTGTTGGACTGGAGGGGCCATTGGCCTGATCCAACATGGCTTCTCTTATGTTCTTCTGTGACACAGAGTGTTGGACTGGAGGGGCCATTGGCCTGATCCAACATGGCGTCTCTTATGTTCTTCTGTGACACAGAGTGTTGGACTGGAGGGGCCATTGGCCTGATCCAACATGGCTTCTCTTATGTTCTTATGTGACACAGAGTGTTGGACTGGATGGGCCATTGGCATGCTCCAACATGGCTTCTCTTATGTTCTTCTGTGACACAGTGTTGGACTGGAGGGGCCATTGGCCTGATCCAACATGGCTTCTCTTATGTTCTTCTGTGACACAGAGTGTTGGACTGGAGGGGCCATTGGCCTGATCCAACATGGCTTCTCTTATGTTCTTCTGTGACACAGTGTTGGACTGGAGGGGCCATTGGCCTGATCCAACATGGCTTCTCTTATGTTCTTCTGTGACACAGAGTGTTGGGCTGGAGGGGCCATTGGCCTGATCCAACATGGCATCTCTTATGTTCTTCTGTGACACAGAGTGTTGGACTGGAGGGGCCATTGGCCTGATCCAACATGGCGTCTCTTATGTTCTTCTGTGACACAGAGTGTTGGACTGGAGGGGCCATTGGCCTGATCCAACATGGCTTCTCTTATGTTCTTATGTGACACAGAGTGTTGGACTGGATGGGCCATTGGCATGCTCCAACATGGCATCTCTTATGTTCTTATGTGACACAGAGTGTTGCACTAGATGGGCCATTGGCCTGATCCAACAGGGCTTCAGTTATGTTCTTATGCCTGTCTCCAGGCAGAAGGTGTGGATGACAATGTTAACAGGTGCTAATCCAAAATCACAACCGGCCCAATCAAACCGAGCCATTGTCTGTGCCACGCAGCAGGCCCCCAATTATGCCTGGTGCGCTGTTACAAACAAATGGCGTGTAAAGACCATTATAACATCTATTAGGGAATGGGAAGCCCTGCAACCAGATTTATGTCTAGTCAAAGCATTATTTCTTACAATATTATCCATTAGTTGTGCACCAACATGTTCAGGCAATTTAGATAATGTAGGTAATGATGGGACAGAGTGATAGGAATACCCGGGGGGCATATTATCCAGAAATGGGTGCCGTTCTGCTCCCCATGTCCAGATGCAAACTGACGGGATGCAATAACAAATTAATCACTGGAAGGGTTTGAACAGACGGGAAGGGAAGAGATTGAAACGATTGTTATGTTGAAGAGACTCTGCATTGCCTGTGTTGAAGAGACTTTGCATTGTCAAGTCAAAGGGAAGGAGATATTACTCAATGAACTAGAGACCTTTACTGAGCTTCTGTTCATGAACAAACTCAATGGGCAGCCTTGTGATCAGGCTTGTGGCACTGAGAGCCAGTTTGGTGCAGTGGTTACGTGATCGGACTCTTATCTGGGAGAAGCGGGTTTGATTCCCCGCTCCTCCACTTGCAGCTGCTGGAATGGCCTTGGGTCAGCCATAGCTCTCGCAGGAGTTGTCCTTGAAAGGGCAGCTGCTGTAAATGCTTTCTCAGCCCCACCCACCTCACAGGGTGTCTGTTGCGGGGGGAGAAGATAAAGGAGATTGTAAGCCGCTCTGAGACTCTGATTCAGAGAGAAGGGCGGGGTATAAATCTGTGGTTTTCTTCTTCTTCTGTAACAGGAACTCCTTTGCATATTAGGTCATGCACCGCTCATGTAGCCAATCCTCTAAGAGTTTACAGTAGGCCCTGTAAGAAGAGCCCTGTAAGATCTTGGAGGATTAGCTACATCAGGGGTGTGTGGCCTAATATGTAAAGGAGCTCCTGCTACAAAAAAAAAAAAAACAACGCTGGGTGGGGGCAACCAAAGAAGGGCCTCTGAAAATTACTGGAGGGAACAGGTAAGTTGATGTGGGAGAAAACGAGGGTGGAAATGGACCCCTCAGTAGGGTGCAATGCCATGGAATCCAGCCACTACTTTCTCCAAGGGAACCGATACTTGGAGATAAACTGTAATCCTAGGAGATCTTTATGCACCACTTTGAGGTACATGATTCTGTGAAGAAGTGCTGGTGAAAATGACAGGGAGGGAAAACCTTGGAGGCTCAAGCTGAACCAGAGGTAGGGTTGCCAAGTCCAATTCAAGAAATATCTGGGGACTTTGGGGGCAGAGCCAGGAGACTTTGGGGGTGGAGCCAGGAGACATTGGGGCGGAGCGAGGAGCAAGGGTGTGACAAGCATAATTGAACTCCCAGGGAGTTCTGGCCATTACATTTAAAGGGACAGCACACCTTTTAAAATGCCTTTCTTCCATAGGAAATAATGAAGGATAGGGGCACCATCTTTTGGGGCTCATAGAATTGGACCCCGTAGTCCAATCGTTTTGAAACATGGAGAGTATTTTGGGGAGAGGCACTAGATGCTATACTAAAAATTTGGTGCCTCTACCTCAAAACATAGCCCCCCCCGAGCCCCCAATACCCACAGATCAATTCCCCATTATTCCCTATGGGAATCGTTCTCCATAGGGAATAATAGAGTGCCCGGTAGACATTTCTCTCCCACCCATGCTTTCTAAAGCGGGGGAGGGCCTCCAAACCAGGGAATTCCCTGCCCCCTCCCTCTCTCTCACACACAAATACTTACTGGGTCTTGTTCCTGCAGAACTTTACTTGATCTGAAAACGAAAGCAAAACAAAGGGAGGGGCCCTTCTCCGAAGCCCTTCCCGTTTCCTGCTTCCTGCTCAGCCATAAAGGCACATATTTTAAAAACAGACCTGCAGCAGCTCTAAAACTACATTGTGGGGGGGGGGGGCTTCCCCCGCTGGCCAGCTGGCTGGGGGCGGGGAGAAGCTTGTAAAACCAGGGGATCCCCCACTGGGATCAGGGGATTGGGAAGCCTAACTAGAGGGCAGAGGCTGGCTTTACTTAAGACAGGGGTGGGGAACCTTTTTTTCTGCCAAGGGCCATATGGATATTTATAACATCATTCACGGGCCGTAAAAATGATCCACTTAAAAAAACGGTGCTCTGCCGAGGGAGAATGATTCAGGCCAGCAAAAGTAATGCAGTTTTTCTATTTGAAGTGATGTGGGTAGAGCCTAATCTGGCTCTCACACACACACCCCTGGCCCACCGCCCTAGGCAAATGCAAAGGTCCAGGGCTTTCTTGTAGAAAAAGCCCAGCAGGAACTCAGTAGCATTTTAGACCCCATCCCCTGATATTAGTATATTAGGTCACACACTCATTAGCATATTAGGCCACACCCTCTGGGATAATCAAGAGCAAACTGAACTGTGACAGTAGCTTTTCCAGGCCCTGCAGCAATTCTGGCTGCCCAGCCAGGCCCCAGGGAGGCTGCCGCACAGTGCATCTGTGCCCTGTGATCCCTGCCTGGCCCTGGGGAGGCTGCTGCACAGCAGGGCTGGTTTCCACAATTCTCACTGGCCAGCCAGGCCCCAGGGAGGCTGCCACATGGCAATCTATATAACTGTTCAGCAATCCCCAAGGGCCACACCAAGTGACCTCAAGGGCCGTATACGGCCCTCGGGACGGAGGTTCCCCACCCCTGACTTAAGAGGACGACTGAGTGGGCTTTTGCAGGAGGGGGAAGGAGGAGGAGAAGGAGATGATATTGGATTTATACCCTGCTCTTCGCTCTGAGCCCTGTGGTGCAGAGTGGTAAAGCTGCAGTACTGCAGTTCAAACTCTGCTCATGAAGTCGGGTTCAGGTAGTCGGTTCAAGGTTGACTCAGCTTTCCATCCTTCCGAGTTCGGTAAAATGAGTAACCAGCTTGTTGGGGGGGCAAGTGTAGATGACTGGGGAAGGCAATGGCAAACCACCCGCTAAAAACGCATGATGCAATGTCACCCCAGAGTCGGAAACGACTGGTGCTTGCGCGGGGGACTACCTTTACCTATTTAATTCCCTCTGAATTTCAGAGTGGGGGATCAAACTCCTGGATAAGAGTCCGTGCACATAACCATTGCACCAACCATTGGAGAGCCGGTTTGGTGTCGTGGTTAAGTGTGCGGACTCTTATCTGGGAGAACCGGGTTTGATTCCCCACTCCTCCACTTGCAGCTGCTGGAATGGCCTTGGGTCAGCCATAGCTCTGGCAGAGGTTGTCCTTGAAAGGGCAGCTGCTGGGAGAGCCCTCTCCAGCCCCACCCACCTCACAGGGTGTTTGTTGTGGGGGAGGGAGATAAAGGAGATGGTGAGCCGCTCTGAGACTCTTCAGAGTGGAGGGCGGGATAGAAATCCAATATCTTCATCTACCTCACAGGGTGTCTGTTGTGGGGGAGGAAGGGAAAGGAGATGGTGAGCCGGTCTGAGACTCTTCGGAGTGGAGGGCGGGATATAAATCCAATATCTTCATCTACCTCACAGGGTGTCTGTTGTGGGGAGGAAGGGAAAGGAGATGGTGAGCGGCTCTGAGACTCTTTGGAGTGGAGGGCGGGATATAAATCCAATATCTTCATCTACCTCACAGGGTGTCTGTTGTGGGGGAGGAAGGGAAAGGAGATGGTGAGCCGCCCTGAGACTCTTCGGAGTGGAGGGCGGGATAGAAATCCAATATCTTCAAACTGGCGGTGAAGTCTCGTTCCACCAGTATGGCCGCATGGATGGTTTGGATGCAACACAAAAGATCTTTCCCATCTTGCTTTTCCTTTTAGACTAATGTTTATCGATTGCTATTTTCCTTTTATCACTTCCCATCGATTACTTGTGTCCATAGTTATTCATAAGGCTTATTGACCATGTAGTAATTACCCTCTAATAGGGGCCAGCTAAGGTCAATAGGATGGCCTTGCCCTTCTTGATTTTTGTTAATTTGGTTTATTGGGATTTTTTTGGGGGGGTTTTCTCATTTTCGATTTTGGAATTGATTTTTTTTGTTTGTTTTAGCATAGGTTTCTTTGATAGGCTGCGGAATATTAACGTCGTTTACAATCATCATCCATTGCATAATTTCCTTAGACGATATCTCGACTAACAGCTGTTATGTGCTGGACCATTGGACTAGCTGATTCTGTCTTTGGTTAGCTATGTTACATAAGAACATAAGAGAAGCCATGTTGGATCAGGCCAACGGCCCATCCAGTCCAACACTCTGTGTCACATAAGAACATAAGAGAAGCCATGTTGGATCAGGCCAACGGCCCATCCAGTCCAACACTCTGTGTCACACAGTGGCCAAAAATTTTATATACACACATACACTGTGGCTAATAGCCATTGATGGACCTGTGCTCCATATTTTTATCTAAACCCCTCTTGAAGGTGGCTATGCTTGTGGCCGCCACCACCTCCTGTGGCAGTGAATTCCACATGTTAATCACCCTTTGGGTGAAGAAGTACTTCCTTTTATCCGTTTTAACCTGTCTGCTCAGCAATTTCATCGAATGCCCACGAGTTCTTGTATTGGGAGAAAGGGAGAAAAGTACTTCTTTCTCTACTTTCTCCATCCCATGCATTTTCTTGTAAACCTCTATCATGTCACCCCGCAGTCGACGTTTCTCCAAGCTGAAGAGTCCCAAGCGTTTCAACCTTTCTTCATAGGGAAAGTGCTCCAGCCCTTTAATCATTCTAGTTGCCCTTCTCTGGACTTTCTCCAATGCTATAATATTCTTTTTGAGGTGCGGCGACCAGAACTGCACACAGTACTCCAAATGAGACCGCACCATCGATTTATACAAGCTGTATTGCCACTGAAAGTTCATCTGAATCAACACAATACCTCGGATGAGCTCGAAAGGAAGCTAAGAGCTATCCAGCGGCAATTTAAAAACCAACCAGCTTTCCAAGGATGGAAGCTTTTGAGAGCTAAGGCTCCCCATTGCCAGTCTGGTGTAGTGGTTAAGTGCATGGACTCTTATCTGAGAGAACCAGGTTTGATTCCCCTCTCCTCCGCTTGCAGCTGCTGGAAGGTCCTTGGGTCAGCCATAGTTCTGGCAGAGGTTGTCCTTGAAAGGGCAGCTTCTGGGAGAGCTCTCACAGTTCCACCCAACTCACAGGGTGTTTGTTGTGGGAGAGGAAGGGAAAGGAGACTCTTGCGACTTGGAGTGAAGGGTGGGCTATAAATCCAATATCTTCTTATTCATTGCCAGATGCCTGGAAATCTCTATGGTAAGAACATAAGAGAAACCATGTTGGATTAGGCCAATGGCTCATCCAGTCCAACACTGTCACACAGGGGCCAAAAAAACAAATACCATCAATGAGGCCAGGAAACTAGAAGAAGAAGAAGAAGAAGATATTGGATTTATATCCCGCCCTCCACTCCGAAGAGTCTCAGAGCGGCTTACAATCTCCTTTACCTTCCTCCCCCACAACAGACACCCTGTGAGGTGGGTGGGGCTGGAGAGGGCTCTCACAGCAGCTGCCCTTTCAAGGACAACCTCTGCCAGAGCTCTGGCTGACCCAAGGCCATTCCAGCAGGTGCAAGCGGAGGAGTGGGGAATCAAACCCGGTTCTCCCAGATAAGAGTCTGCACACTTAACCACTGCACCAAACTGGCTCTTATCTGAGAGAAGCCCTCCCACTGTTGCCCCCCCCCACACACACAAGCACCAAGAAAACAGAGCATCACTGCCCCAGACAGAGAGTTCCATCAATACCCTATGGCTAATAGCCATTAATGGGCTTCTGTTCCATATGTTTATCCAATCTCCTAGTGAAGCTGTCTGTGCTTGTAGCCGTCACCACCGCCTGTCTTTAAGATGCTACTGGATTTGAATCTTGCTTAATCTGTATTGCATTTCTGTTCTTATATTTTGGGTGGTTTTGTTACGCAGTAAGCTATCTCCAAGCCCCAAAGTTGAAGGGAATAAAGCAAGATATAAATATGTCAAGGTATAAATGGTGAGGTATGACAAGAAATCAGAAGGAGATTGGGTCTGGGAAGGGCAGCCATGAAGGAACTAGTAAGATTTTAAAGTGGCAAGATGTCACTGCTGATCAAGATCAAATTAATTCATGCCATAGCATTCTCCATTATTATGCATGGGTGTGAAAGTTGGGTGTAAAGAAAGAGTCATTTAAACCCCTGCTTTCTGCTCCCCGCCACTCAGGTAAAGGGGGAGGTAAAGGAGATTGTGACCCCTCTGAGACTCTGAGATTCAGAGTACAGGGTGGGATATAAATCCAATGTCTTCTTCTTACTTTCTGCTCCCCACAGCTTTTTGTCAGGGACCAGAAAGCAGAGGGCGAAATGGCTCATGAAAAGTGGCAGGGAACAGAAGGGTCATGAACCGACACGTTCCATTTCAGTTCATGAACCAACATATTGGTTTGTGGCTTGGTTCGTGATTCAGCCACAAGTCTTGAACCGAACCACAAAAATGTAGTTCATGCCCATCCCTACTCACCAGGGGACGCCAGGGAAGCTCTAGCATTTGGACAAATCTCTATAGTTCAATCATTTCCCCCCCCCCAAAAAAAATATCAGAGATTCTCCAGTATCCCCCAGCAGTGCACTGATATCACTTTCTGATACATGGAAAGTGAAGACAGTATGTTGGGACTCTGCTAACATCCCTCCTTGTTTCTCACCATTCCCACCTCCTGCCATCCAATTGAGCAGTGGCAGGAAACACCAGCTGGTGACAGGGGGTCCTGCCACCAGTGGGGATTTGGCAAGCTTTGTCAAATTTAGCACTCCGTATCCCATTTTCCATTGTCCTTGTGGAAGGATCACCTTGTCATGGAAGCCATGGAGCAGCCCAGCAACAAGGCAAGATGCAAACACCAGCTGCAGAGTAAAAAAGAAATGAGATGATCCGCAAACAAAAGTATTTCTCTGTGACTCCATGGAACGATGGTTGTGGAGAAATCAGGCTGACGAAGGGACAAGAAACGAAACCGTAATTTGACCTAGGAATATGGTCCCCTTTTCTCTCTCCAGTGGAATTTTTTTTTTTATTCCTTGGTAGCAGCACAGAAGATGACATGACATAGAGACATATTCAGGAAGTGGGCTTTGCCCCATATATGGAGTTTTTCACAGTTAGACTTCTTCAGTGATTGCGTTTTGTAACCAGATGCTTTTCTGGAAGCATTACTGTATGTTTAAATGTTAAGTCTTTGTCACTAAAATATATGTTTGTACACACTTTGGTGTAATAATAAGTATATTTCTGGTGTTGATTGTATTGTACCAGTGGGGGCTTGGCAAGCTTTGTCAAATTTAGTACTCCGTAACCCATTTTCCATTGTCCTGGCAAAGAATCAGCTTGTCATAGAAGCCATGGTGCAGCCCAGCAACAAAGCGAGAGCCAAAGGAAAACTTTTTGTTGTTGTTGTTGTTCAGTCGCACAGTTGATTCTGACTCTTTGCAACCCTATGGACCGAGTCACACCAGGTCCTCCTGTCTTCCATCCTCCGAAGTCTGCTCTGTATTGCCCATCAGGTGATGTCCATGTGTAGAGTCACCTTTTAGGTTGTTGGAAGAGGGTGTTTGCTATGACCAGCTTGTTCTCTTGACAAAATTCTATTAGCCTTTGCCCGGCTTCATTTTGTTCTCCGAGGCCAAACTTGTCAGTTGTTCTGGTTACCTTTTGACTTCCTACTTTGGCATTCCAGTCCCCTGTGATGATGAGGACATCTTTTTTGGTGTTAATTCAAGAAGGTGTTGTAGATCTTCATAGAACTGGTCCACTTCAGCCTCTTCTGCATCAGTGGTTGGGGCATAGATATATATTGCCTTATATAGATATATAAGGCAATATAACTACTGTTATATTGAATGGTTTGCCTTGGATACAGACTGAGATCATTCTGTCATTTTTGAGATTGTATCCCTGTATCCCATCACCGCCTTCCTCACTCTCTCGTTAACTATAAAGGCCACACCATTTCTTCTACGGGACTCTTACCCACAGTAATAGATGTAGTGATCCTCTGAGTTAAATTCGCCCATTCCCATCGATTTTAGCTTACTGATTCCCAGTATGTCGACGTTCAGTCTTGCCATCTCTTGTTTGACCACATCCAGCTTACCTTGATCCATAGATCTTACATTCCACATTCCAATTACAGTATTGTTCTTTGCAGCATCGGACTTTCCATTCACCATCAGACACATTCACAGCTGAGCACCCTTTCGGCTTTGGACAACTTTTATTAGACCACGAAGGTCTATGGACTTCAAAAAACTTCAAAGAATGAAGGATGGAACCCTCAGATGGGACCATGAGGTTCCACATGGCTGAGAAGCGGTAATGCTCTGCGTTTCTCTCCCCCCATCGTAATTCTTCTCCTGCTTTCACTTGCTGATGGAAAAAGGACAGCCAGAGGACTCTTATCAAGCCAGCTCATTCAGCAATATTAAGTGAACTTTGTTTTATGTTCAGACAGTTTAGCGATGATGCCTTTTAGATGACTAATTTACGTCGGGCATGTCACAAGCGCTTTTTTTCAGATTCTGAGCATTTGCTACGGCGTCAGCAGCCTCCCTTCCTCTTCAATGCGCAGGGGCATCTCGAGCTGGACAAAGGATGTATCACGGCAAGAGCCACTTAGAAAGATCCACTGAACCATCAGAATGAAATACAGGGGCTTTAGGAAATATGCCTACACTAGGAAATCTCTCCTACAGCCCTCAGCATTTTGTTGTTCCCGTTATCCGTTCGTGGCTTGGCCCAGCCATTTGGCCTATGCCTGTAAAGGAATTAAAGTAAGTACCTTTGGATGCTTCAGGTAGGCAGCCGCGTTGGTCTGAAGTGGTAGAACAAAATAGGAGTCGATTGCACCTTTAAGACGGTTTTATTCGGAACGTCAGCTTTCGTGTGCTCTAAGCAGACTTCATCAGACGAGGAATCCGGTACAGTGAGCAGAGCCACACATAGCTGGTAGGCAGTGGCCCAGAATGCAAAATGGTACAGATTTAAGAACCAATGACAGTGAAGTAAAATTATCTGGTAGGCAGTGATTTAGAATGTAAGATGGTACAAATATAAGATTCAAGGACAGAATAGTAAAATTAACAAATTGAGCAAACCTTTGATCTGAGTAGCATGAGCATGCGGAAGCAACAAAACAGCGGTATGTCAAAATGTGGAAGTGTCTGTCAATGACTCTATTGCTATGAACCTGGGCCAAAAGGAAAACACAGGAAAAAGCTTGTGTTCTAGCTTAGAGGATTCTGACATTTGAGATAAGGTGGTACTCTAGCAATGAGAATCCTATGTCAATTTTATGTATTTACTTAAAGTGTTTGTTAGATGCCTTTGTTTCATTATGGAGCGTAGTCCAGAGGAGGGCGACAAGGGTGGTGAGGGGTCTGGAGACCAAGTCCTATGAAGAAAGGCTGAAAGAGCTGGGCATGTTTAGCCTGGAGAGGAGGAGGCTGAGAGGTGATATGATCACCATCTTCAAGTCCTTGAAGGGCTGTCATCTAGAGCAGTGTTTCCCATTTGCAGGGTCGTGACCCGGTACCAGACCATGGAAGTCTCACTACCGGGTCACAAGAAAAGCCAAAGCTAGCCCCGCCCCTAGCAAAGCTAGCCCCGCCCCATCTCTGTGCTGTGCAGAGAAGAGCTGGGCTGCCTCTCCTTCCTTCTCCCCCGCTCCCAGTGTTTGAGAGAAAAGCTGACATCCACTGGCACTTTAGACCCATGAAGTGTTCTTCAAGGTATGAGCTTTCATGTGCCTTGCAGTATGTTCTTTTGGGGAGATTTCCCCGGGAGGCCTGGGCGGCAAAGAAGGGTGTGTGTGTTTTTTTCAGCCGGGCGGGGTGGGGAGTGGGCATTCCTTTTTGGGATAACTGCAGAAAAGCTTGTATGAACTTGATATAACTTGAAATTAATTCATTAATTGCAGTACAATTCTCTGCTATATTTCACAGCAATTTCCCAGTGTTTCAACCAAAGAAAAGTATGAAAAATAGCTGTCAAAAGATTTTCTTGAAACTTGAGACAGGGTTCCAGTAGTAGCAGCTGAAGGAAGGGCCTACTAAATGTGTCAGCATATTTTGAGGTAGAGCAGCTGCCAGGGCCCAGTGTGGGTGGGACACAGTGCTGGCATTCCTGATGGCAATGGCAACAGCACTCCCAACTGCATACACTGGCCTGTGCTGTTGAGGAACGGATGTGTAGGTGGTGCAGGCAATTGAACATGGGCATTAGGAGTGCTTGCAAGCTGGAGAAGAACACACAAACAGATAGGTGCATGCTGGTATGGGGGTGAAAAGAGAGGACCGTCCACTTTCCACCTCCGTTTTGGCTCAGCATGAGTTTCAGAGAGATTTTTCTGAAAATAAATTTACTTCCGAAGAAGAGGCAGATTTGGGGGAGTGCCCTGGAAGTGACATCACAGGAAAAGGTGGAGTTTTGGTTCAGTGTGCCCCGGAAGTGACATCACTTGGTCCTTGACACCACAGGAAATTACATGATTCCTGTCTCCCGGCTCCACCCCCAAAGTCTCCTGGCTCCACCCCCAAATTTTAGTGAGCCACGAAGGAGAAGTGTAAAAAAAAAACCCGGGCCAAGGGAAAGAAAAGTTTGGAAAACCCTGATCTAGAGGAGATGGCTGAGAGGTGATATGATCACCATGTTCAAGTACTTGAAGGGCTGTCATATAGAGGATGGTGCAGAATTGTTTTCTGTGGCCCCAGAAGGTAGGACCAGAACCAACGGGTTGAAATTAAATCAAAAGAGTTTCCAGCTCAACATTAAGAAGAACTGTTAGAGCAATTCCTCAGTGGAACAGGCTTCCTCAAGAAGTGGTGGGCTCTCCTTCCTTGGAGGTTTTTAAACAGAGGCTAGATGGTCATCTGACAGCAATGAGGATCCTGTGAATTTAGGGGGAGGTCTTTGTGAGTTTCCTGCATTGTGCAGGGGGTTGGACTAGATGACCCTGGAGGTCCCTTCCAACTCTACGATTCTATGATAGTTTATTTTCTTTTATTTTCTTTTTTGCATTGCCAAGTCATTGCCACAGGATGTGGTGGGGGCTACAAGCATAGACAGCTTCAAGAAGGGATTAGATTAACATGGAGCAAAGATCCATCAGTGGCTAGTAGCCACAAGGTATGGCTGGAACACTTTGGCTGCAGTGGGAGAAGGAATTTGATCTGAAATTCTTGCTGTTCCCTTCTGGATTTAAAGTGCACAATCAGACAGCGACTTTCCCCAGTCACTAGCACCCTGCCCGGACCCACCTTTGGGATAACTGCAGAAAAGCTTGGTTGTAACAGGTAGTTATTAGGGGCTGGGGAAAGTCTGGTCTTTATGGATGTCAGCCCTTTCACCCCAAGTTTCCAGATGTCTGAATTCCCCTATAGCAAATTCAAACTGGTTAGGAAATGTGAATCCTCTCATCCCAACTTAAAAAAAAAATTAGTTAGGGATGTGCACATAAGAGCCCCTGGTTGAAGAAGTGAGGGCTCTTTAGTTTGGAGGAGTAACAACTGAGGGGTGACGTGTTAGAAGTTTGCAAAATCAATCATTACTTGTGCATTTATTATTTACAGCAGGGGTGTTGAACATATGGCCCGGGGGCCAAATCAGGCCCCTGAAACACTGACTGTCATCTGTTTCCTTCTCCCTCTCTCTTGCTTCCTTCTGCATAACAGCTTGCTTTGCAAGGCTTGCTCAAGAGCACAGGAGCTACTGAGCAAAGCCTCTATTTTCTCCATTGGCTGAGTCTCCTCCCTTGGTGAGGAAGGGGGGGGGGAGAGCTTGTTTTTCCAGGCTCTCTCAATCACACAATGGAGCTACTGCGCCACGCCTCTCTTCCTTCTGTTGACTGAGGATCCTCCCCCTCCTAGCTACCTAAATTTAAATAGGTACACACATGGCCCGGTCTGCAGGGCTGGATCTAGGGGGGAGCAGAGGGGGCACTAGCCCCAGGCGCCACCGGAGGGGGGTCGCCAAATTGGGTATGGAGTCCATTCTATTCTATGGGCCCATAAAATAGAATGGGCCCATAAGGGGGTACCATTTTTTTTTTAATTTTGCCCCCTCACAAAACATGTAGATCTGGTCCTGCCAGTCTGACATGGCCTGGCCTGACAAGGTCTCATTTATGTTAGATCCGGCCCTTGTAATTATTATTATTATTATTAGTTTTTTCATATTCCGACCATTCACCCATTGGGGGCTCAGTGCGGAGTACAGCAAATAGAAGTAAAATCACAATAAAATCATCATAAAACCAATTACAACATTCATCCAAGTGCAGCAAGATGACATGACAGCAAGGTGGTATAGCACAAAATAGTACCGCAATACAGCATCACAGTACAATAGTGCCGTAGAGCAGCAGGGCAGTAGGGAGAGACCAACCGATCGATAAATAGATGCATCATCCGAAGACCTGGCGGAACAGCTCTGTTTTGCAGGGCCTACAAAAGGCCAACAAGTCAGGTAGGGCCCGGATCTCCATAGGGAGCTGATTAGACCAGGTCGGGGGCAGGACTGAGAAAGTCCTGGCCCTGGTAGAGGCAAGGCGGGCATCTCTTGGGCCAGGGACAGTCAGAAAACTTGGAAGGCCAAACGAAGCAACCTCCGGGGCATATATGGGAGGAGACGGTCCCGTAGGTATGTTGGTCCCAGGCCGTGCAAGGCCTTAAAAGTCAAAACTAACGCCTTGAATGGATCCAGTAACTCTATAAGCAGCCAGTGCAGGTCGCGGAGCACCGGCTGTATGCTCACCTGTACAGGTGATGCAGTTAACAGGCATTCCGCACCCGCTGCAGTTTCTGGGGTAGGCCAGTGTATAGTGAATTACAGTAGTCCAGCCTGGAAGTCACCATTGCATGGGTCACTGTAGCCAGGTCTTGGAGTTTGACACCCCTGTCATGGGGTAAAAGTTTACATAAATCTCTGTCTCTCATGGGAGCTTCTCAGGACTGTGTTTTTCTTAAGAAAACCTCCAAGGCACAGCTTCAAGAACACTTCTCCCACACTGCGCGGCATATCCCAGCAATCCTATTGACCACCAGTTGCCGCCATCCTGCCAGGAGTTTGAAATCCTGTTTTCCACAGGCGCTTATGTGCATGCTCAGAAGACAAATGATGAAACCCACTCTGTGGTTGGATGGACTGGATGGATGGAATGGACTGGATGGTCCACTGGTCTGATTCAACATAGGTTCTCTTATGTTCTTAACACCAGAGGAAGCCTCAGCCTCTATGCTGTGTTTTCAGACCTCCAGAGGAACTGGTTGGACAGTGTATGAGATGGGATGGTGAACTAGATGGACCACCGCTCTGATCCAACAGGGGTCTTCTGAGGGTCTTAGAAAAGTCTTGGCCTCTACAATGTATTTGCTGGCCCTCCAGAATAACTGGTTGCCTGATGTTAGGACACCGGATGTTGGACTAGATAAACCACTGATCTGATTCAGTAGGCCCTTCTTGCATTCATCATAATCTCTATCTCAGACTTTCTTTTTCAGTAAGAAGTACTCACAAAGATTTGGCATGCATTACTTTCCACCCCCCACCCCCCTTCATTTGATTTCGCTCTGTATCTCTCTCTAATGAAAAAGAAAACGTACAACTTAAAAATAGCTTTAGCTGGAAGTTAGCCCTGGAAAGTAATTTAATGTGAATATCATGATTAAAATCCTACTGCTTCCAGTGGGTTTTCCAGATGAACAGATCTGCAGAGGTGTAAAATGACTTGATTTATAACTCTATATTAGTCGATTGAAATGTCAGTTATTATCTCTCTCTACTCAAACGCCTTGGACTTGTCGTATATTTTTATGCATCTTCTAGAACAGAATCAAAAGTATCATGAATGAGAATCTTGTCTTGCAAATGTAAAAATTAGAAGGACCTCGGCCTGGAAGGGGTAATAGCTATGGAGTTCCTGTTGATGGGCTCAAGTAAGATATCACAGCTTTGATAACTGGCATGTCAAATAGCTTCATTTAGAAAAGTCATAGAATCAAAGAATCATAGAGTTGAAAGGGACCTCCAGGTTCATCTAGTCCAACCCCCCTGCACAATGCAGGAAACTCACAAATACCTCCCCTTAAATTCACAGGACCCACATTGCTGTCAGATGGCCCTCTAGCCTCTGTTTAAAAACCTCCACCACCTCCTGAGGAAGCCTGCTCCACTGAGGAACTGCTCTAACGGTCAGGAAGTTCCTCCTAATGTAGAGCTGGAAACTCTTTTGATTTAATTTTAACCCATTGGTTCTGGTCCTACCTTCTGGGGCCACAGAAGACAATCCCACGCCATCCTTTATATGACAGCCCTTCAACTATTTGAAGATGGTGATCGTATCACCTCTCAGCAGCCTCCGCTCATTTCTTGGTTAATAGAGCTTGGTGAAGAAGAGGCGAAATTTGCAACAGTCTGCTAAAGAATAGATCACATCAAAGACACAATGGACAACCAGTACAACTCCTCCCTCCAATATGATTGTCATGTATATTGGTAACCCAATTCCCAAACAATTGGGCAAGACATCAAAATTCTCCATTTTCAGTGGACACGTGAAGTTGTCCATCAGCCGAAATATTCAGTTGCATATGCCTTAAAGATATCCATGTTATTTTAAAGACTAGAGTTGGAGACCTTAATATCAGAATTAACCCTGACCTGGATGGCCCAGATCATAGAAGATAACCAGAGTCAGGTCTGCTTAGTACATGGATGGGAGACCGCCAGGAGTCGTTTTGTAGAAAAATAGGTGGTGGAGCTCATCCAGGGATTGTTATGCAGCTGCAATACTATTCAATGGACAAGGAGGTCGAACTCTCAGAAAAGTTCAGGAGCTGCGCTTCTGTGAGCTCCCACTGAATCTGAGGCCTGGAGACTGCCAAGAAAGTCCAGGGTTGCCACCAGGGGGCGGTGGCTCAGTGGTAGAGCATCTGCTTGGTAAGCAGAAGGTCCCAGGTTCAATCCCCGGCATCTCCAACTAAAAAGGGTACAGGCAAATAGGCATGAAAAACCTCAGCTTGAGACCCTAGAGAGCCACTGCCAGTCTGAGTAGACAAGACTGACTTTGATGGATCAATCGAGGGTCTGATTCAGTATAAGGCAGCTTCATATATATGTTCAGGGCTTTTCTTGTAGGAAAAAAACCCAGGAGGAACTCATTTGCATATTAGGCCACACATCCCTGACATCACCATTGTGTCACACAGTGCTTTTTGTAGAAAAAAAAATCCAGAAGGAATTCATTAGCATATTAGGCCACAGCCCCTGACACCAAGCCAGCTGGAACTGTGTTCCTGTGCGTTCCTGCTTTTAAAGAGCCAGTTTGGTGTAGTGGTTAAGTGTACGGACTCTTATCTGGGAGAACGGGGTTTGATTCCCCACTCCTCCACTTGCACCTGCTGGCATGGCCTTGGGTCAGCCATAGCTCTGGCAGAGGTTGTCCTTGAAAGGGCAGCTGCTGTGAGAGCCCTCTCCAGCCCCACCCACCTCACAGGGTGTCTGTTGTGGGGGAGGAAGGGAAAGGAGATTGTGAGCCGCTCTGAGACTCTTTGAAGTGGAGGGCGGGATATAAATCCAATATCTCCATCTACCTCACAGGGTGTCTGTTGTGGGCAAAGAAGGGAAAGGAGATTGTGACCCGCTCTGAGACTCTTTGAAGTGGAGGGCGGGATATAAATCCAATATCTCCATCTACCTCACAGGGTGTCTGTTGTGAGGGGGGGGAGGTAAAGGAGATGGTGAGCCACTCTGAGACTCTTCGGACTGGAGGGCGGGATATAAATCCAATATCTTCATCTACCTCACATGGTGTCTGTTCTGGTGGAGGAAGGGAAAGGAGATTGTGAGCCACTCTGAGACTCTTTGGAGTGGAGGGCGGGATATAAATCCAATATCTTCATCTACCTCACAGGGTGTCTGTTGTGGGGGAGGAAGGGAAAGGAGATGGTGAGCCACTCTGAGACTCTTTGGAGTGGAGGGCGGGATATAAATCCAATATCTTCATCTACCTCACAGGCTGTCTGTTGTGGGGGAGGAAGGGAAAGGAGATGGTGAGCCGCTCTGAGACTCTTCGGAGTGGAGGGCGGGATATAAATCCAATATCTTCATCTACCTCACAGGGCGTCTGTTGTGGGGGGGGGGAAGGTAAAGGAGATGGTGAGCCTCTCTGAGACTCTTCGGAGTAGAGGGCGGGATATAAATCCAATATCTTCTTCTTCTTCTAAAAAACCCCAAAACAACCTGATTGCCACAATAATCAACCATCTCTAAATGTCTCAAGCCCTAAGAGGGAACTTGGAATTCTAGCTAGACAAAACTGGGGTCTAGTAATATGTGTGTGTACAAGTAAAGGTAGTCCCCTATGCAAGCACCAGGTCGTTACTGACCCATGGGGTGATGTCGCATCACAACGTTTTCTTAGCAGACCTTTTGTTACGGGGTGGGTTTGACATTGCCTTCCCCAGTCACCTCCACTTTACCCCCAGCAAGCTCATTTGACCAATCTCAGAAGGCTGGAAGGCTGAGTCAACCTTGAGCCAGCTACCTGAACCCAGCTTCCACCAAGATCAGACTCCGGTGGTGAGCAGAGCTTGGACTGCAGTACTGCAGCCTCACCACTCTGTGCCACAGGGCTCTGGGATACAAGTAGTACCCTGGAAATTAATTAGGGCTGCCAACCTCTGAGCTGGGAGACTCCTGGGGATTTAGGGTTAGAACCTAGGGAGGACAAGTTAAGTGTATAGGGTCAAGAGCTGAACTATAAATCAAATCAATCCATAAATATCCTTAGGATGGGGTAAAGAAAGGGAGGACCTATTTGGGACTTTATGGATGGGGCCTAACTAGGCTTCCCAATCCCCAGGTCCCAGCGGGGGATCCCCCAGTTTTACAGGCTTTCCCCCTCCCCCAGCCACCTGGCCGGCGGGGGAAGCCCCACCCCCATAGCCATCATGCACCTCCATGAACAATTCCCATAAGGAATGATGGGGAATTGATCCGCGGGTATCGGGGGCTCTGGGGGGGCTGTTTTTTGAGGTAGAGGTGCCAAATTTTCAGTATGGCATCTAGTGCCTCTTCCCAAAGTACCCCCCAAGTTTCAAAAGTATTGGACCTTGAAAGGGCAGCTTCTGTGAGAGCACTCTCAGCCCCACCCACCTCACAGGGTGTCTGTTGTGTGTTGGGGGGAAGGTAGAGGAGATTGTGACCACTCTGAGATTTAGAGTATAGGATGGGATATAACTCCAATATCTTCTTCTTCTCTGGGAGAACCAGGTTTTATTCCCCCCCTCCACTTGCAGCTGCTTAAATGGCCTTGGTTCAACCATAGCTCTCACAGGAGTTGTACTTGAAAGGGCCGCTGCTGTGAGAGCCCTCTCAGCCCCACCCACCTCACAGGGTGTCTGTTGTGGGAGAGAAGACAGAGGAGATTGTAAGCTGCTCTGAGCCTCTGATTCAGAAAGAAGGGCGGGGTATAAATCTGCAGTCTTCTTCTTCTTTAGACCACTGAACACACGGAAATGCAGCCTTGGATCTCTGCCTCACCTGGAGGTTAGAACCAGTTCTTGGGATGGCTGCTTGAGTGAAGCAAAATGACTCAGGAATTCTACATTCACAATTTTTGTAATCATATCTCCAGCCATATTCTCTTTCTCTCAGTCTGACTTACCTCAGAGGAATCTTGAGAAGGTAAAATGGAGGTGGGAATAACTTCCCGGGATAATGTAGCTTATTCGGCCAAATTTATTTCATTTTCAGACCAAATTTGTTGGTTAATGTTTGTGTGAAAGTAACCGGCGGAGGCTTTCCAGAAGACAACATTACCATGTCACAACTGTTCCCTGCTCCACCTTCCCTCGAAGCAGATAAAACTGTAATTCCTCTCATAAAACCGAAACGGTACGTTTTCGCATTCCTGTGGGCAAGGGGAGCAGATGGCTCCTTTCAGTTCTGGCGCACATTCAATTTGCAGCTTCCATTTGTCTCTTCCTTTGTCTCTCTCTAAGTTGTTGTTGGGTTTTTTTTTTTAATTCAGCAACTGCTCAAAGCAGTCGAATAACCATTTGAAAAAGGCAAATTTATTGGCATCACTTGGCTCGCCTCCATCCGACAATTGTTTGCAAATATTTTATACATCACTAGAAAGCAAATTAAGCGTCCCCGTGGCACAGAGTGGTAAAGCAGCAATCCTGTGGTCTGAACTCTCTGCTCACGACCTGAGTTCGATTCCGGTGGAAGCTGGATTCAGGTAACCAGCCCAAGGTTGACTCAGCCTTCCATCCTTCCGAGGTCGGTAAAATGAGTACCCAACTTACTGGGGGGAAAGTGTAAAAGACTGGGGAAGGCAATGGCAAACCACCCCGTAAAAAGTCTGTCGTGAAAATGTTGTGAAAGCAACATCACCCCAGAGTCAGAAAAGACTGGTGCTTGCATGGGGGTCCTTTCCTTTCTAAAGCAAATTACAGCGTTACTGATGTAACACGAATTTGAGCAGACTTCGGAGAATGGTGGAAGACAGGAAGGCCTGGCGTGACCTTGTCCATGGGGTCTCAAAGAGTCGGACTCAACTGTGCGACTGAACAACAGCAACAAATAAAGCAAATTAAGAAGAAGAAGATGAAGATATTGGATTTATATCCCGCCCTCCACTCCAAAGAGTCTCAGAGCGGCTCACAATCTCCTTTCCCTTCCTCTCCCACAACAAACACCCTGTGAGGTGGGTGGGGCTGGAGAGGGCTCTCACAGCAGCTGCCCTTTCAAGGACAACCTCTGCCAGAGCTATGGCTGACCCAAGGCCATTCCAGCAGGTGCAAGTGGAGGAGTGGGGAATCAAACCCGGTTCTCCCAGAGAAGAGTCCGCACACTTAACCACTACACCAAACTGGCTCTCAACACCAAACTGGCTCTTAAGACATTTCTGTATCCATCAAGTACATTCCTGAAGCAGAAGGGATTGTTTCGGAAGCGTTTGAGAGAACCTGTGGGATGA
The DNA here is from genome assembly GCF_032191835.1 of Heteronotia binoei. Lineage (NCBI taxonomy): Eukaryota > Metazoa > Chordata > Lepidosauria > Squamata > Gekkonidae > Heteronotia > Heteronotia binoei. Next base: position 173,419,227 of record NC_083226.1, read on the forward strand.
AAAATATGGTTTGATCCTCTTTTTCTCAAGAGATAGAAGGTTGAGGGCAGCCCCTCTTATCAGCCTTGTTTCTGGTGGACAGGTGTGTATTTAACTGACGAACTTTGTCCAAGCATCCGATAAAGATTTGAAGTTCACCTGTTCAATTTCTGCATGTTGGGCTGTGATCAAAGATACAGACAGGCAGCCAATAAAAATAAAATAAATGTCTCATGAGCAGGGTTCAGACCCGTACTTTAAGCCAACACAGGGATGGCTCACAGGCGGATCAAAAATCAAATCCAAACACACATCTGCTCCCACTGTCTAGCTTCCATACTCCCCTCGAGTCAGTTTGGTGTCTTGGTTAAGTGGGTGGACTCTTATCTGGAAGAACCGGGTTTGATTCCCCCACTCCTCCACCTACAGCTGCTGGAATGGCCTTGGGTCAGCCATAGCTCTCTTATCTGGGAGAACCGGGTTTGATTCCCCACTCCTCCACTTGCAGCTGCTGGAATGGCCTTGGGTCAGCCATAGCTCTCTTATCTGGGAGAACCGGGTTTGATTCCCCACTCCTTCACTTGCAGCTGCTGGAATGGCCTTGGGTCAGCCATAGCTCTCTTATCTGGGAGAACCGGGTTTGATTCCCCACCCCTCCACTTGCAGCTGCTGGAATGGCCTTGGGTCAGCCACAGCTCTCTTATCTGGACCGGGTTTGATTCCCCACTCCTTCACTTGCAGCTGCTGGAATGGCCTTGGGTCAGCCAGAGCTCTCTTATCTGGGAGAACCGGGTTTGATTCCCTACCCCTCCACTTGCAGCTGCTGGAATGGCCTTGGGTCAGCCAGAGCTCTCTTATCTGGGAGAACCGGGTTTGATTCCCCACCCCTCCACTTGCAGCTGCTGGAATGGCCTTGGGTCAGCCACAGCTCTCTTATCTGGGAGAACCGGGTTTGATTCCCCGCTCCTCCACTTGCACCTGCTGGAATGGCCTTGGGTCAGCCATAGCTCTCTTATCTGAGAGAACCGGGTTTGATTCCCCACTCCTCCACTTGCACCTGCTGGAATGGCCTTGGGTTAGCCATAGCCCTGGCAGAGGTTGTCCTTGAAAGGGCAGCTGCGGTGAGAGCCCTCTCAGTCCCACCCACCTCACAGGGTGTCTGTTGTGATGGGAGAAGATATGGGAGATTGTAAACCGCTCTGAGACTCTGAAATTCAAAGTGGAGGGCGGTATATAAACCCAATATCATTATCATCATTGTCATCATCAGCTGCGGCTCAAAAAGCTACCACTTCCAAATTTTAGTGCCGCACACCATTCACCTTTCCAGCGTAGGGACGTTGGAACACGCAAGTGAGGCAGATTGGTGGTGTGAACCCGCCAATCCTCTCTAGACACTCACCGGTATTCACAACTTCATGACCCTTATAGCAGGCATGGACTGCTATAATGTAAGAGCCACATAGAATAAACATCAGATATTTGAGAGCCACAAGACATGGACATCAGATGTTTGAGAGCCTCAAGACAAGGAAGGAAGGGAGGGAGGGAAAGGAGGGAGGGAGGAGAGGTGAAAAGAAAGCAATTTGAACTTTAAATGTATTCTCCAAGCTGCTAGCTGGCTTGGCTTGGAGAAGCAATTTCAAGAGACAAATGCCTTCTCCAAGCTGGCCAATGAGGTGGTGTGGGTTTTGAGAGCCACACAAGATATGCAAAAGAGCCACATGTGGCTCCAGAGCACAGTGGGGGCACAGTGGGAGGGCTTCTAGTGTCCTGGCCCAACTGGTGGATCTCCTGATGGCACTTGGGGGGGTTTTGGCCGCTGTGTGACACAGAGTGTTGGATGGGCCATTGGCCTGATCCAACATGACTTCTGTTATGTTCTTATGTGACACAGAGTGTTGGACTGGATGGGCCACTGGCCTGATCCAACAGAGCTTCTCTTATGTTCTTCTGTGACACAGAGTGTTGGACTGCATGGGCCACTGGCCTGATCCAACAGGGCTTCTCTTATGTTCTTCTGTGACACAGAGTGTTGGACTGGATGGGCCACTGGCCTGATCCAACAGGGCTTCTCTTATGTTCTTATGTGACGCAGAGTGTTGGACTGGATGGGGCATTGGCCTGATCCAACAGGGCTTCTCTTATGTTCTTCTGTGACACAGAGTGTTGGACTGGATGGGCCATTGGCCTGATCCAACAGGGCTTCTCTTATGTGACACAGAGTGTTGGACTGGATGGGCCATTGGCCTGATCCAGCATGGCTTCTGTTATGTTCTTAGTTTGCCCACTCCTGCTTTATAACATTCCACTAGTTGGAGAGATGATTTTCTACTCTTCTGCCCCCTCCCCCAACAATGGGATACATCTCGAGCTTAGGCAGAAGAAACAGATCTCTGCAATGGCAACTAGAAGCCGATAGCATAAAGAAACAGGTACCGATGCTTGCCAAATTTTAGCTAAATTTAGCACTAACAATACATCTTCCCCCCCCCCCCCTCTAAACCACAGTGATCTGTGAGCCGTTCCTTTTTTATTCTTCGCAGTCTTCTCTTTTATTAAATTGGCTGCCTGTATCAATAAAATTAAATTGGCAACTTTATTAATTTTAACAACCTCCCCCCAAAATGTAGCTTTGCTCTTGTCCTGGTGACATTCATGAAAAATGAATGGAGGGGAGAGAGGAATCTCTTTGCATCGTCCCTGCTGTATTTCACCACAGAAACTCTGTGACATTCCTGTCCCTTTGTGGCATATTCATGAGCTGGAGCTGGAGGTCACGACTGCGTTCCGGTCATGTAGAGACTCTGGTGCTGTCCTTTCAAGAATAAATTTGATCTCGAGTCCTTTGGGCAAGCATTACTTCATCAACTGACCTCATTTTTTTATTTCACTCGCAAGTAGTGCTGGTTTTGAACGAGGGCTAGTTTGGTGTAGTTTGAACTTGATGGGAAGTCAGTATGGTGTGGTGGCTAGGAGCCTTGACTCTGATCTGGAAGAACCGGGTTGGATTCCCCCACTCCTCCACGTGCAACCGCTGGAGTGACTTTGGGTCAGCCATAGCTCTCTCCGAGCTGCTCTCACAAGAACAGGTTGTCGCAAGAGCTCTCTCAGCTTCAGGGGAGGTGAAGGGAAAGGAGTTTTTAAGCTGCTTGGCCTGACCTAGCTACACCTCCCATTCCAGAGCCATCTTGGAGAGCCAGTTTGGTGTAGTGGTTAAGTGTGCGGACTCTTATCTGGGAGAACCAGGTTTGATTCCCCACTCCTCCACTTGCACCTGCTAGCATGGCCTTGGGTCAGCCATAACTCTGGCAGAGGTTGTCCTTGAAAGGGCAGCTGCTGTGAGAGCCCTCTCCAGCCCCACCCACCTCACAGGGTGTCTGTTGTGGGGGAGGAAGGTAAAGGAGATTGTGAGCCGCTCTGAGACTCTTCGGAGTGGAGGGCGGGATATAAATCCAATATCTTCTTCATCTTCTTCTTCTTCATCTTGGTGTAGTGGTTAAGTGTGCGGACTCTTATCTAGGAGAACCGGGATTGATTCCCCACTCTTCCACTTGCAGCGGCTGGAATGGCCTTGGGGCAGCCATAGCTCTCGTAGGAATTGTCCTTGAAAGGGCAGCTGCTGTAAGAGCAATCTTAGCCCCACCTACCTCACAGGGTGTTTGTTGTGGGGGAGGAAAGTAAAGGCGATTGTGACTGCTCTGAGTCTCAGAGTATAGGGCGGGATATAAATCCTTACGCGGCCTGGGACAAACATACCTGCGGGATCGTCTCTTCCCATATATGCCCTGGATGCTCTTCTTGTATATGCCCCACTTCCTGGATGGGAGAGAGAAGTCAGTAGCAGCGGGGGTCGTCCTTTCAGCATGCTCTTCCTGAAAGCCGGTGAGCGTGCCCTGCCCCCCGTGGCATGGTTTTAGCCACATTTCAAGTGTTCGGCCAGGGACGGGGGGCTTTAAAGAGCTGGAACACGTTGCTAGAACCGGTTCTGGAGTTGAAAATGACACGGGGTGGGGGGGAGGATCTGAAGGGAGGGAGGAGGAGCGGGGGATGGGGCGTGGCGGGGGGAGAAGTGGGGGTGCTTGGGGGGGGGTCACCAGGCAGTGAGTCTGCCTAGGGCACCATGGGGCGTTGGGCCGCCCCTGCAAGCTGCAAGTATAAAAGCTATTATCTGTATGAAATTGGGGCTCCAGATTTTTGAACACGAGTCCATCTGGGGTCCAAGAGCCCCGTGGCGCAGAGTGGCAAAGCTGCAGTACTGCAGTCCTAAGCTCTGCTCACGACCTGAGTTCGATCCCCGGCGGAAGCTGCGTTTTCAGGTAGCCGGCTCGAGGTCGACTCAGCCTTCCATCCTTCTGAGGTTGGTCAAAGGAGTCCCCAGGAAAGTGTAGATGACTGGGGAAGGCTGTAAAACCACCCCGTAAAAAGTCTGCCGTGAAAACGTTGTGAAAGCAACGTCACCCCGGAGTCGGAAATGACTGGTGCTTGCACAGGGGACCTTTCCTTTTCCCATCTGGCGTCCGTGCACGTTAAATAAACTTTTGCTATCTTTCCTGACTTGCCTGTGGCCTAGTCTTTGCCTCTTCCACCAAATAGCCTGGAACACCCCCGCCTGGGGATTGGCAACCCTACCTCCCAGGGTCATTGTGAAGATAAAAGGGGACAGATAGAACCAAGAAAGTTCCTAGAGTCCTTGGAGAAAAGTGGGTAGGCTAAAATGTTATTGCTCAACCATCCTCGATGCCAAAAGCGCCCGAGTGACCTGCATGGATAGCGAATGCTGTCTCGTGGCACCATGGTGACGTTCGAGACACCTTTCCGTTCGAGCCAAGCCACATCTCCTGTGCATCGACTCGGTCTTGTTATTGACAATATGTGGACAGATGAATCAAAGACGCTGTATCAATGTGCTAGGCTCGCTGAGTGTTTTCATTGTTTGCCAGCATCAGCCTTTCCAGGGATTTGGGCATCTGTGATCAACAGCAATTTCTCAGTCAAGGAAGAGACACTAATGAGCATGCTGTTCCTAGACGGCACGTGGCATTGAGAGGAGAGATCGGATAATCCTGTAACGGCACAAGAACGAATTCTTCTGAACTTGGTGCAAAAAAAAAAAAATGTCAGACCCCCAACTCCTCCTAGGAAAGGCAGTATTATGAACTTGGTGGGAAATGGACATCCCGCCCCCTCCCCTGGTTAGGTATATTCCTCTCTAGCACAGAACATGATAATTTTGTTCCCATTTTTAATCACCGTTTATGAATTGTCACTTCAAATCAATCAATAAGATCGATAAAAAAATTGTAGCAGGAACTTCTTTGCAAAGTAGGCCACACATCCCTGATGTAGCCAATCCTCCTGGAGCTTACAGTAGGCCCTGTACTAAGAGCCCTGTAAGGAATTCTAGCAGGACCTCCTTTGCCTATTAGGCCACACCCCCTTGATGTAGCCAATCCTCCTGGAGCTCTCAGCAGGCCCTGTGAGATGAGCCCTGTAAGGAATTCCAGCAGGACCTCCTTTGCCTATTAGGCCACACACCCCTGATGTAGCCAATCCTCCTGGAGCTTACAGCAGGCCCTGTACTAAGAGCCCTGGAAGCTCCTGGAGGATTGGCTACATCAGGGTGTGTGGCCTAATATGCAAAAAATCTGAGGGGTTCACAAAGTGGCAGCTCGCAAAATGGCAGCTTAAGTCTGATGCTCCTCAAACCCACTCTAGAAAACATCTCTTAAATCGCACCAAAAACAATAAAAAACCATCTTGAAATGAACATTCCTTGACCAACGCAATATAGAAGCGGTGGAGACTACTTGTAATATGCAAAGGAGCTCCTGCTACAAAAAAGGAGGCCAGCTTAAAATGTTTCTAGAGCAACCCAGCAAGTGGCCAGATACTCTAGAACTGGGATGGAAAATTTACAGGGATACCATCTTGACTTCTTTTAATCTGGTTTTCTTCAGTTTTTATCAAATTTTGTTATACTGAATTTTAATGTTTTGTACATTTGTTTCATAGTATTACTAGGAATAAGGCCTGTTGTGGGAATAAATGCAACAGGCTCTAGAAAAAGGCTCTGGATGAGTGCCCTGGCCTTGGGCACTCAGCATCAATTTGCTGTGGCATCATAGCATGACAATGATCATGCAGACACTGAAGCTCTGCATTCGTTTCATCTGTAGTGTGTTGTTGCTGTCCTTTCCTGTCATATTCAGCCTTGCAGCGTTCATCATCAGCATGTAGTTGTGGTGTAATTTTTGGCCTGGCATGGTTGTGTTATGGTATACCATAGAGGCAACCATTTTCTGTAGGGCAAGCAATCAGCTTTCCATCTCCTCCCCCCTCCCTGTAGCCTCTACCTAGGAAAAGTACAGTCTTTCTCCACAGTGGGGATCAATCAGGAGGGAATTTAATTTAATTTTAATTTAATTTTTTTCAATTTATACCCCACCCTATCCTGCAAACGGGCTCAGGGTGGCTTACAACATTAAAACATTACAATAACATTAAATGAAATACATCAGATTTAAGCAATATCATAAATACAGATTTGTCAAATAAATCAAAAGACCATAATCCACACAATTGGCACAACTCGAGCACCTAGATAGTAGGGTGCTGAGGGAAGCAAAGACATCAGAGGACACCCACTGAATCAATTAAAAGCCTGGCAGAAGAGCTCAGCCTTGCAGGCCCTGAAAAACTTAGATAAGTACCAAGGGCCTGGATCTCCAGTGGGAAGCAACCTCAGCAGGATATAATGGCACAGAGTCCACCATTTTCTCTAAGGGGACTGATCTCTGCCATCTGGAGAGCAGTTGTAATTCTGAGTGAGCGCCAGCTTTCACCTGGAGATTGGCAACAGTTGTTTCCCAGCAAGAAATGGCTGGTTTGGAGGGTGGAGTCTATGGCATTGTACCTGTCTGAGGTCCCACAACTCCTCAAACCCAACCTCTCCAGGCTCCATGCCTCAAAACTCCAGGGATTTCCCAACCTGAAGTTGAAAACCCTCCCTCCTTCCCAGCTAACCATCAACCTACCTTTATCTCTGACTTCTCCTCCCCCACCCCCTGCAGCTTCTACCTAGGAAAGTACAGTCTTTCTCCACTGTGGGGACCAAAGCAGTTTACGTCATTCTTCTCTCCCCCCTTTTGATCTGCACAACAATCCTGAGAAGTAGGTTAGGCTGAAAGTCTGTAACTGGTCCAGAATCACCCAGTCAGCTTCCACAGCTAGAACCTGGGGCTTGGAAGACCCTGCTCTGAAGTTCTAACTGCTAGACCACACTGGCTGTCCTAGGGGGACTGCTTCTGAACAAGAGCAAGCAGCCAGGCCTAGTTAAGTCATGCCAGTCAGACATTTTTCTTTGGACACCGCCTTCCTTTCTATATGCAAATTGGACTGATTCAACGTGTGTCCACTCAAGGGTCATAAATGGTCTTCTGAGCTCTATGAAGATCGGCCTACTCATGGCTATTCAGACTTTTATATCAACTCAGCATTATGCTGCATTCCAGACTTCCACATGGCTATTCCAGTCCTTCCTTCCTTCCTTCCTTCCTTCCTTCCTTCCTTCCTTCCTTCCTTCCTTCCTTCCTTCCTTCCTTCCTTCCTTCCTTCCTTCCTTCCTTCCTTCCTTCCTTCCTTCCTTCCTTCCTTCCTTCCTTCCTTCCTCTCTCTCTCCCTCTCTCCTTCCCTTCCTTCCTCAGTTTGGTGTAATGGTTAAGTGAGTGGACTCTAATCTGCGAGAACCAGGGTTTGATTTCCCACTCCTCCACATGCAGCCGCTGGGTGACTTTGGCCAGTATCAGTTCCCTCAGAGCTATTCTCTCTAGAGCAGTTCTTGAAGATCTCTTTCGACACCACCTATCTCACACAGTGTCTGTCGTGGGGAGAAGAAGGGTGTCAGCTTGTGTTCAATTGCTTCCTATCGATACTAACCATATTGCCTATATTGTTTATTTGTTCAGGACTAACCTCCTTGCCCTTTAGTAGAATGCAAGGTATGTCAGAGGGAGGCAGAGGAGGGGAGGGGAGCCTTGGGCGCCAGGGGCAATAAACGGCTGGCAGAACAGACAGAGAGACACCGTGCCGTTTCCCAGGCCCCGCAAGGCCGCCAGGCGAAAGGGGGAGTGTGGATGGTTCAGGAAAGACAGATAACAGGCGTGTGAATCAAACACCTCTGAGAGAGAAAGTAACTTTTGTTGTAGGAATGATTTAAAGGGACCTGCCTTTGATGTGCCCCCATATATGCCAGCACCCATCCAATGTATGTTATCACTTTCAAAGGTCTTCTCCAGTAGAAACATTGTGTATCCAATAAAGAAACTTATTTCTGAAGAAAGAGTTCTTTTATTCTGGAATCTCAATGAACACTACGCTGACAAAGGGAAGGTGATTCTAAGCCGCTCAGGGACTCTGAGTGAGGAACGGGATATAATTCCAATCTGTTCTTCTCCTTCCTTCCTTCCTTCCTTCCTTCCTTCCTTCCTTCCTTCCTTCCTTCCTTCCTTCCTTCCTTCCTTCCTTCCTTCCTCCCTCCCTCCCTCCCTCCCTCCCTCCCTTTCTATAATTTATGCCCTACTGAAATGCTAACTGTTGGAAACGAACCATGTATGCTTCAGTGGAAGTGTGACATGGAGAAGGTCCCAAGTTCAGTCCCTGACATCTCCAGTTTGAAGGGCCTGGTTGTAGGTGATGCGAAAGACCTCAGCCTGAGACCCTGGAGAGCTGCTACCAGTCCAAATAGACAACATGGACTTCGCGGGACCAATGATCCAGTTCCTTATAAGGCAGATTTGTGTGTTTTCAGTCGATCGGCAAAAGCAGAGAGTGGGCACATATTTGAGTGAGTTCGCATGTCGCGCACATATGCATTTTACACCTAGCCTGGTACCCATTGACATTTCTGTAACCGTGGTACAGAATTTAGTGCTACTGAAACCAGTGTGGCAGGGCGGTAATTCAAAGGTTGCCATGGCAACAGCCTCTTAATTTCCAGCAGTCAGACAAAACAAAGGATGGTTTACAGGACAATTAATATAGTCCAGACTGTGCCGTCTTCTGGCTTCCCCACTGCCTGAGGTGCTGGCTATTAGCAGAGCCATAAACCATGCCGCGATCTCCATGGCTAGCTCCTGAATGAAGACATTTGTTTTTTAAAAATTTCATTTAAAACAATTCCATTTTTCAAAAAAAGAAAGAAAGGAATGATCTGTCGGGCGCATCGCGTGAGCTCTGATGAACAACTGTGATAAAAAGAAGAAGAGGAAGGGGAAGATATTGGGTTTATATCCCTCCCTCCACTCAGAATCTCAGAGTCCCAGAGTGGTCACAATCTCCTTTACCTTCCCCACCGCCGCAACAGGCACCCTGTGAGGTGGGTGGGACTGATAGGACTCTCACAGCAGCTGCCCTTTCAAGGACAACTCCTACGAAAGCTCTGGCTAACCCAAGGCCATTCCAGCAGCTGCAAGTGGAGAAGTGGGGAATCAAACCCGGTTCTCCCAGATAAGAGTTCGCACGCTTAACCACTATGCCAAACTGGCTCTCGATCGGCTAGGAGGCTATCGCTGGACTAGGACAGTCGCATTGTCTCTGGTGGACTTGGGAGATCGGTACAAACTTTTTTGGAAATAGGATTGCCAAGGTCGCCTTGCTGGTCCAGCGAGGAGATTTGAAGGGCGGGGGCTTTCCCATGGTGATCAAAGACACGGCGCGATGTCCCCCAATGCGATAATGCCACCTGGAAGTGATGTCATCGCATTCGGGATGCTCTGGTTTTTTTTTGGGCTAACTCTATGGGTTAAATTGACCAAAACCAGAACATCCCCCAGGCAATGCCATCAGTTCTGAGTGATGTCATCATGTTAGGGATAGCAAATAGTGACATAAAAGCGCTTAGAGGATTGGCTACATCAGGGTTGTGTGTTCTAATATGCAAAGGAGCTCCTGCTAGAATTCCACCTCTGAATATATACATAAACCAGGGTTGCTAGGACCAACTCAAGAAATATCTGGGGACTTTGGGTGTGGACCCAGGAAATTTTGGGGGTGGAGTCAGGAGCATGGGTGTGATCAGTGACCCAACAACTTTTTGGTAATACCCAGCAAGTGACCCAACAACTTTTGGTAATACCTGGCCCCAGAGACATCCATCTGACCTCGACGAGGGCCAGGGCCTTTACAGCTTTGGCCCCTGCCTGGTGGAATGAGCTCCCCCTGGAGATCTGGACCCTGTGGGATCTGCTCCAATTCTGCAGGGCCTGTAAACCACCTTTCACCAGGCTTTCAGCTAAGACAGTGGACAACACTTGTTACTCACCTCCCCCCTTCATTCCATCTCAGTGCTATAAGATCTGCTGGACCTGGACAATAGGCCATGTCTATGAGGCAAAAGCTGCCATTTTATTCTCTATCACTTTGTAGTTTTAGATTTTATATATTTTAAATTGGTCTTTTATTTTTTTTATTGTTGATTGTTTTTTTATGGTGTAATCCGCCCTAAGCCTATTCTATGGAAAGGACGGGCTAAAAAAATTAAATTAAAGTAAAGTAAAAAGTATGATTGAACTCTGAAAGGAGTTATTGGAATCACATTTAAAGGGACTTCACACCTTTTAAATGCCTTCCCTTCACTGGAAATAATGAAGGCTAGGAGCACCTAGAGAGCCAGTTTGGTGTAGTGGTTAAGTGTGCGGACTCTTATCTGGGAGAACCGGGTTTGATTCCCCACTCCTCCACTTGCACCTGCTGGAATGGCCTTGGGTCAGCCATAGCTCTGGCAGAAGTTGTCCTTGAAAGGGCAGCTGCTGTGAGAGCCCTCTCCAGCCCCACCCACCTCACAGGGTGTCTGTTGTGGGGGAGGAAGGTAAAGGAGATTGTGAGCCGCTCTGAGACTCTTCAGAGTGGAGGGTGGGATATAAATCCAATATCTTCATCTACCTCACAGGGTGTCTGTTGTGGGGGAGGAAGGGAAAGGAGATTGTGAGCCACTCTGAGACTCTTCAGAGTGGAGGGCGAGATATAAATCTAATATCTTCATCTACCTCACAGGGTGTCTGTTGTGGGGGAGGAAGGTAAAGGAGATTGTGAGCCACTCTGAGACTCTTCAGAGTGAAGGGTGGGATATAAATGCAATATCTTCTTCTTCTTCTTTTGGGGCTCACAGAATTGGACTCCCAGGTCCAATCTTTTGGAAACTTGGAGGGTCTTTTGAAGAGAGGAATCAGATGCTATGCTGTTAATTTGGTGCATCTACCTCAAAAAATAGCCCCCTAAGCCCCAGATACCCACGGATCAATTCTCCATTATATCCTATGGGAATCAGTTTCCATAGGGAATAATAGAGTGCCCAGCAGACATTCCCCTTCCCCTGCCTGTACTGACCCTGAAGTGGGGGAGGGCCTCCAAACTGGAGGATCCTTTGCCCCCACCTGGAGATTGGCAACCCTAAGTGAATGTCTGTTGGCAAAGAAATGCAACACAATAACATATCCATCAACACACATCCCCACACCCTACTGATCTGTCTGTTTCCCTCCAACAATACACACTGGGAGACCCTACCACAACATCAAAAAAACTAAGATCATGGCATCTGGCCCCATCACACCTTGGCTAATAGAAGGGGAAGACATGGAAGTCGTGACAGACTTCACATTCCTGGGATCCAAGATCACTGCAGATGGTGACTGTAGCCATGAAATTAAAAGACGTTTGCTCCTTGGGAGGACAGCTATGGCGAACCTGGGCAGTATAATAAAAAGTAGAGACATCATCCTGCCAACAAAAGTCCATATAGTCAAAATGATGGTATCCCCAGTAATAATGTATGGCTGTGAGAGTTGGACCATAAGGAGGGTTGAGTGCAGAAGAATAGATGCTTTTGAGCTGTGGAGCTGGAGAAGACTCTTGAGAGTCCCTTGGACTGCAAGAAGATCCAGTTAGTCAGTCCTCAGGGAAATCAACCATTCCCTGGAAGGTCAGATGCTTAAGCTGAAGCTCAAATACTTTGGCCATCAAATGAGACGGGAGCCCTCACTGGAGAAGAATCTTGAGAGTCCCTTGGACTGCAAGAAGATCCAGTCAGTCAGTCCTAAGGGAAATCAACCCAGACTGTTCCCTGGAAGGTCAGATGCTGAAGCTCAAATACTTTGGCCACCAAATGAGACGGGAGCCCTCACTGGAGAAGAATCTTGAGAGTCCCTTGGACTGCAAGAAGATCCAATCAGTCAGTCCTAAGGGAAATCAACCCAGACTGTTCCCTGGAAGGTCAGATGCTGAAGCTGAAGCTCAAATGCTTTGGCCACCCAATGAGAAGGGAGCACTCCCTGGAGAAGATCCTGATGCTGGGAAAGACAGAAGGCAAAAGAAGAAGGGGACGGAAAAAGAGGAGGTGACTGGACAGTGTTACTGACGTAAGTAACATGAACTTGAGCAGACTTCGGAGGATGGTAGAAGACAGGAGGGCCTGGCTTAACTTTGTCCACGGGATCGCAAAGAGTTGGACTCGACTGTGCAACTGAACAACAACAAGCCACATAAGTATTGAGTGGGGTTGTGAGGCCGATACGCTGTCGCCCGGAGATGCCATATTTATGTAAAGCAGACAAAGTGAGATTTAGTAGGTACGCCTTTAAGTGATATCTAAGGGAAAACAAGTTTCAGAATTGACCTAAGTGGGATAAATTGCCACGTTCCTCAGCCGATGCCCAGATAAAAATGGATTATCTAAGAGGAAAGCAATAATGCAGAGGAGATTCTTATTTAATAAACTTTCCGAGCCCCGCTTAGTATTTTTGCACTAAATAACAATAACAAACGACCGAGAGAAGAGCTCCCGTCCTTAGATCTTGGTAAATGTCAGTGCTTGATTTAGTCTCCGTTTCGCTTTTTCTTTATTAATTTTCTGTTCCATTATTAATACAGACACTTTGTGGTCGTCCACGGGCGTCCTCAGCAGGGAAGCGCAGGCATCAGGTGAAGCGTATCCATCAGTCTTCTGGAGTGACATTTTACAATGAACACATGAAGCCGACTTAGACTGAATCAGACCCTTGGTCCGTCAAGGGCAATGTTGTCTGCTCAGACTGGCTGCGGCTCTCCAGGGTCACAAACTGAGGTTTTTCATGCCTATTTGCCTGGACCCTTTTTAGTTGGAGATGCCAGGGATTGAACCTGGGACCTTCTGCTTCCCAAGCAGATGCTCTACCTTTGAGCCACCGTCCCTCCCCTTGAACAGCTGAGGTTTTTCACGCCTACTTGCCTGGGCCCTTTTTAGTTGGAGATGCTGGGGATTGAACCTTGGACCTTCTGCTTCCCAAGCAGATGCTCTACCACTGAGCCACTGTCCCTCCCCTTGAACAGCTGAGGTTTATCACGCCTATTTGCCTGGACCCTTTTTAGTTGGGGATGCTGGAGATTGAATCTGGGACCTTCTGCTTACCAAGCAGATGCTCTACCATTGAGCCACCATCCTTCCCCTTGAACAGCTGAGGTTTTTCACACCTATTTGCCTGGACCCTTTTAGTTGGAGATGCCGGGAATTGAACCTGGGACTTTGGCTTACCAAGCAGATGCTCTACCAATGAGCCACCGTCCCTCCCCGAGATCGTCCAAGATCCAGTGATCTTGGATCCCGGAAATGTGAAGTCTGTCACTACTTCCATGTCTTTCCCTTCTATTTGCCAAGGTGTGATGGGGCTGGATGCCATGATCTTAGTTTTTTTTGATGTTGAGTCTCCAGGGTCTCAGGCAAAGAGGTCTTTCACATCACCTACTGCCAGATCCTTTAGCTAGAGATGCCAGGGATTGAACCTGGAACCTTCTGCATGCCGAGCAGAGGCTCTACCACGATCCACAGCCCCTCCCTGAAATCGTGATGGTGTCCTAGGGAAGGTATGGACCTCACTGCTCACTCTTTTTGACATCCAGAGTATAAACATGACGTTAAGAGCAGAAGACTACTCACGGAAGGACAAAGGACAACCAATGTCCCCAAAAAATCCTTGAAATGAAAGGCAGTTTGTAGAGTGGTTGTGAGCACAGACTCTTATCTGGGACAACCGGGTTTGATTTCCCACTCCTCCACTTGCCGCTGTTGAGATGGCCTTGAGTCAGCCATAACTCTCTTGCAGAGCTGTCCTTGAAAAGGCAGCTTCTGCAAGAGCTCTCTCAGGCCCACCTACCCCTCACAGGGTCTCTGTTGTGGGGGGGAGTAAAGGAGAGGGTAAGCCGCTCTGAGGCTCTGAGATTCAAAGTATGGAGGGTATAAATCCAATATCATCACCATCATCACATCTTCTTCTTCTTCTTAAACATGAAAACAGTAGCTTGAGTCTACCACTATATACAACTAAGTTTGAAAACTTCCTCAGATCTAAGAGGCCTTTTTTGCTTCTTCTTTTAGCCTCTTCTATAGGAATAAATCTCCTTGGTCTCATCTGAATGCGCTTGTAGGACACTTGCAGCCAGTCTCTTTTGGAAAACGCAAAGCAAAGCATAGCCATAGGAATAGACTAGACTAACCCCATCAGATCTCAGAAGCTAAGCAGGGTTGGCCCGGATTAGTATTTGGATAGGAGACCACCGAGGAAGTCCAGGGTTGCTGCGTAGAGGCAGGCAGTGGCAAACCACCTCTGAACATCTCACACCTTAAAAACCCTACAAGGCCACCGTAAAAGAACATAAGAGAAGCCATGCTGGATCAGGCCAATGGCCCATCCAGTCCAACACTCTGTGTCACAAAAGAACATAAGAGAAGCCACGTTGGATCAGGCCAATGGCCCATCCAGTCCAACACTCTGTGTCACAAAAGAACATAAGAGAAGCCATGTTGGATCAGGCCAATGGCCCATCCAGTCCAACACTCTGTGTCACAAAAGAACATAAGAGAAGCCATGTTGGATCAGGCCAGTGGCCCATCCAGTCCAACACTCTGAGTCACATAAGAACATAAGAGAAGCCATGTTGGATCAGGCAAATGGTCCATCCAGTTCAACACTCTGTGTCACATAAGAACATAAGAGAAGCCATGTTGGATCAGGCCAATGGCCCATCCAGTCCAACACTCTGTGTCACAAAAGAACATAAGAGAAGCCCTGTTGGATCAGGCCAGTGGCCCATCCAGGCCAACACTCTGTGTCACACAGTGGCCAAAAAAAACCAGTTGCCATCAGAAAGTCCACCAGTGTGGCCAGGGCACTAGAAGCCCTCCCACTGTTGCTCCTTTCAAGCACCAAGAATACAGAGCATCACTTGCCCCAGTCAGAGAGTTCCATCTATACCTTGTGGCTAATAGCCACTGTTGGACCTCTGCTCCATATCTTTATCCAATCGCCTCTTGAAGCTTCCTGTGCTTGTAATTACATGATGCAATTCTTTTCTCCTAGTATACATTGCATGAAGGAATGCATATTAAAAGAAATACCCAGTCAATGAGGATTCGTAGTCTTAACCATGCAACATTCTGTGTTTTAACAATGCTTCTTAGTTTTGTTTATCAGAGTGCTTATTTAATTATTACTTTCAATGTAGGGAATTGAAATCAATATCTCATTGCTTTGGTTTGGCTCTGAATAGCAAGACCGATCAGCCTTCCCAATTTGCAAGGAGACACAGGCAACCTTGGATTGCTAATTCGGGAGCTAGTCGAAAAGAAAGAAAATGGACATTTATTATTACGTATTTTTTGCCATTTCTGTCTCAGATCAGACTCCATTTGTGGAGAAAAGCAGTACATTGCAGCTGAAAATCCACATGGACTTTCCTGCCAACGGAAACTGGGAAGAATTTAAAATTCTCTTACGAATCTTTTCTGTAGTGATCTTTTAGATATTTAGCTAGCTAGCTAAATATCTAAAAAAAAACCACTTCAGAAAAGATTCATTAGCTAACTAGTTGGCTAGCTTGCTGACTAGTTAGCTAGTTAACTAGAACTAGGGATAAGCATGTGGTTTGGTTCATAGTATGACTGATTAACAAACCACAAACTGTCGTGAGCCTTTAGCTGCCATATGAATTCGTTCAAACAAAATAACCAATGGCAACACAGTATATCTAGAATTCTAAAAAAGCAACTGAATTGAAAACAAATCAGCCAGTATCATAATGCCCCTGTATAAATCGATGGTGCGGTCTCATTTGGAATACTGTGTGCAATTCTGGTCACCGCACCTCAAAAAGGATATTATAGCATTGGAAAAAGTGCAGAAAAGGGCAACTAGAATGATTACAGGCTTGGAACACTTTCCCTAGGAAGAAAGGTTAAAACGCTTGGGGCTCTTGAGCTTGGAGAAACGTCAACTGCGGGGTGACATGATAGAGGTTTACAAGATTATGCATGGGATGGAGAAGGTAGAGAAAGAAGTACTTTTCTCCCTTTCTCACAATTCAAGAACTCGTGGGCATTCGATGAAATTGCTGAGCAGTCGGGTTAGAACAGATAAAAGGAGGTACTTCTTCACCCAAAGGGTGATTAACGTGTGGAATTCACTGCCACAGGAGGTGGTGGCGGCTACAGGCATAGCCAGCTTCAAGAGGGGGTTAGATAAAATATGGAGCAGAGGTTCATCAGTGGCTAATATAATATATATATATGTTCTTAATTTTGTCAAAAATACAATTTACAAATTTTACAAAATTTTATATAATATGTTGTGCAATAGCATCCAAAAATCATTCCAAAAACATGAATCACATATACCGTTTTCGCACACAGCTTACCTCGCAGTCACAATCCTGTTCTCTCCGCAGCGTCTGTCGGATTTCCCACCATCTGCGCCGGAGTTACAGGAAGTGCCGCGGCTTTTGCGTAGCAAACGTAAACTGGGTTTTAGCGGTTTACGTTTGCTACGCAAAAGCTGTGGCACTTCCTGTAACTTCGGCGCAGATGGTGGGAAATCCGACCGGACGCTGCGGAGGGAACAGGATTGTGACTGCGAGGTAAGCTGTGTGCGAAAACGGTCATCGAGAGCATAAAGTCCCAAACACAAATACAATTCTCAAGGATGACTCCAGAAATTTCCAAAAAGTCTGTAGGGAGTATTGCTACTCAGAAGTAAATTCCAAACGGAGCCCTTCCACTGATGTCGGCTTCCGAAGGAGAAATTCTTGCCCTCACGCAATCACCGGCTTAAATCGCGTTCCGCTGCATTTGCAGCTTCTTCACAAGCCAACTGACCAAGGTCCTCAGACCAGATTCTCTTAAACGCCCATATTGTATTTTTCAATTGACGGCTTGTGAAGAAGCCGACATTAGTGGAAGGGCTCCGTTTGGAATTTACTTCTGTATTTGTGTTTGGGACTTTATGCTCTCTACGTGATTCATGTTTTTGGAATGATTTTTGGAATGCTTTTTGGTCTCACAACGACCAACTTGTTCCTCTGGAGGTCCCCTGAATCTGCCTCCTGGCACAGGAATTCAGAGGCTGACTGCCTCTGAAGGTTTCCTTTACTAGCAGCCACTGATAGACCCCTCCTCCAGGAATCCATCTGACCTCCTTTTAAAGTCATAGTTTAGTGGTTAAGTGTGCGGACTCTTATCCGGGAGAACCAGGTTTAATTCCCCTCTCCTCCATTTGCACCTGCTGGAATGGCCTTGGGTCAGCCATAGCTCTGGCAGAGGTTGTCCTTGAAAGGGCAGCTGCTGTGAGGGCCCTCTCAGCCCCACCCACTTTACAGGGTTTCTGTTGTGGGGGAAGAAGACATAGGGGATTGTAAGCCGCTCTGATACTCTGATTCAGGGAGAAGCGTGGGGTATAAATCTGCAATTTTTCTTCTTCTGTACAGAAGCATTATTACACTATTGGACATTTTATCTACAATACATTTCCTAATAATCCCCAGAATAGAGTTTGCCTTTTCCACTGCTGCAATACATTGGGTTGGCATTTTCATTGAGCTGTCCACTATGACCCCGAGGTCTTTCCTCCCTCTCAGTCTGAAATGGTGACATTCACTCTTTGATGTAGCAAGTCTGAACTCTTTCTGCGCCAGTGGCAGACCATTTTTTTAAAAAAAAATATTTATTTTTCTCTCTTGGTTTGATTATTTTATTTTCCCCGGTTGTTTCTCGTTATAGTATGTGCACATTGATGTACTTTTTATAGCCAGTTTTGGATGGTGTTTAAAGCAAAATGTACATCATGCATATAATACTCCAATAATGTTGATTTTGTAATGCATAAATATTTTCAAATGATGTGCAGATTATGAGAGGGAAAATGAGGAACTGGGTAATGGCACAATATTAAAGTCTCACTGGATAAATTTGCCAAAAGAAGAAACTAAATCGAAACACAGTTTCTTAAAAAGGGCACTGTTGGATCAGAGTGGTCCATCCAGTGGTCCTCTGGAGGACCGACAACAGGGTAGAGAGGCTGAGACCTTCATGAGAACATCAGAAGAGCCCTGCTGTATTAGACCAGTGGTGCATTGAGCCCAGCATCCTGTCTCCCACAGTGGCCAACCAGTTCCTCTGGAGGACCAACAACAAGGCAGAGAGGCTGAGGCCTCCATAAGAACATCGGAAGAACCCTGCTGGATCAGACCAGTGGTCCATCTAGTCAAGCATCCTGCCTCACAGAGTAGCCAACCAGTTCCTCTGGAGGGCCAACAACAGGGCAGAGAGGCTGAGGCCTTCAAAGGACATAACAAGAGCCCTGTTGGGTTAGACCAGTGGTACACCATGTCTCACACAGTAGCCAACCTATTCTTCTGGGTGGGGTGGGATAGGTCAAAATAGCAGGAAAGACAAATTCAAAATAATTCCAAACACACAGAAGAGTTCAGAATGTTTTTTAAAAAAAAATGCATGCACACACAAACAGGGCTGGCCCTAGACTGTCTGGCACCCTAGGCAAGGCTAAATTCTAACACACACGCACACACACACACCATACTGATAACATCACCGAATCACATGGAAGTGTCCAATTTGGTGCTCCCAGAAGGCCAGCGCCCTAGACAATCATCTAGTTTGTGTAGTGAAAGGGCTGGCCCTGCACACAAACAGATGTATAAGAACATCAGAAGAGTCCTGTTAGATCAGACCAGAGGTCCATCTAGTCCAGCATTCTGTCTCACACAGTGGCCAACCAGTTCCTCTGGAGGGCCAACAACAGGGCAGAGAGACCGAGGCCTTCATAAGAACATCAGAAGAGCCCTGCTGGATCAGACCAGTGGTCCTTCGAGTCCAGCACCTGTCTCACACAGTGGCCAACCAGTTCCTCCAGAAGGCCAACAAAAGGGCATAGAGGCCAAGGCCTTCATAAGAACATCAGAAGGGCCCTGCTGGATCAGACCAGGGAGGGTCCATCTAGTCCAGCATGCTGTCTCACACAGGGACCAACCAGTTCCTCTGGAGGGCCAACAACAGGGCAGAGAGGCTGAGGCCTTCATAAGAACATCAGAAGAGCACTGCTGGATCAGATCAGAGATCCATCTAGTCCAGCATCTTGTCTCACACAGTGGCCAACCAGTTCCTCCAGAGGGCCAACAACAGGACATAGAGGCTGAGGCCTCCATGAGAACATCAGAAGAGCCCTGCTGGATCAGACCAGTGGTCGTTCAAGTCCAGCACCTGTCTCACACAGTGGCCAACCAGTTCCTCTGGATGGCCAACAGCAGGACATAGAAACTGAGACCTTCATAAAAGCATAAGAAAAGACCTGCTGGATCAGACCAGTGATCCATCTAGTCCAGCCTCCTGTCTCACACAGTGGCCAACCAGTTCCTCTGGATGGCCAACAACAGGACATAGAGGCTGAGACCTTCATAAAAACATAAGAAAAGATCTGCTGGATCAGACCAGTGGTCCTTCGAGTCCAGCACCTGTCTCACACAGTAACCAACCAGTTCCTCTGGTATATTAGAACTGCCTTGCAGGATCACACTGAGGACTACCTTTCCAATTGTGGCACACTTGAGGCTTTTTAAAAACATCAGATAATATTTTATGTATGTAAGTACCATTAACTCACAACTGGCCTATGACGACCCCGACAAGGGGCTTTCAAGGCAAGGAGGAAGCAGAGGTGGTTTGCCACATGGTCTTTTGTTGTTGTTGTTGTTGTTTATGGTCTTCGATCCAGTTACAGACTTGCCAGTTAGATGTAGTGGTTAAGTGTGGTGGACTCTGATTTGGAGTGCCAGGTTAGATTTCCCATTCCTCCACATAAAGGCAGCTGGGTGACCTTGGGTCAGTTGCAATTCTCAGAGCTCTCTCAGCTTCACCTACCTCGCAGGGGGTCTGCTGTGGGGAGAAGAAGGGAAGTCGACTGTAAGCCTGTCTGAGACTCCTTTGGGTAGTGGTGACCAAGGTATAAAACCAGCTCCTCCTCCTCTTCCTCTGTATTCCTAGTGCTTGGGGGGGGGGGAGGCAAAAGTAGGAGGGGTTCTGGCTCACTGATGGACCTCCTGTTGGACCTAAGCAGAAAGAAGAAGAGGAGGAGGGGGAGGAGGAGATTGGATTTAAACCCCGCCCTTCAATTCAGAGTGGCTTACAATCTCCTTCCCCTTTGCCTCCCCACAACAGACACCCTGTGAAGTAGGTAGGGCTGAGAGAGTTCTCCCAGAAACTGATTTTTGAGCAGAACAGCTTTCAGAGGATTGTGACTGACCCCAGGTCACATCATTAGGTGCATGTGGAAGAGTAGGGAATCAAACCTGGTTCTCCCAGACAAGAGTCCACACCAAACTGGGAGGGGGAAATAGCCACTCCAGCACCCTCCTCCAAGTGAAAATAATCCCGCCCACTGAACAACAGTAGACCTTCTTTGGTACAAGAACCTCCTTTGCCTATTAGGCCACACACCCCTGATGCAGCCAATCCTCCTGGAGCTTACAGCAGGCCCTGTGAGAAGAGCCCTGTAAGGATTCTAGCAGGACCTCCTTTGCCTATTAGGCCACATGCTCCTGATGTAGCCAATCCTCCTGGAGCTGACAGTAGGCCCTGTGAGAAGAGCCCTGTAAGGATTCTAGCAGGACCTCCTTTGCCTATTAGGCCACACACCCCTGATGTAGCCAGTCCTCCTGGAGCTTACAGCAGGCCCTGTGAGAAGAGCCCTGTAAGGAATTCTAGCAGGACCTCCTTTGCATATTAGGTCACACACCCCTGATATAGGCAATCCTCCAAGAGCTTACAGTAGGCCCTGTATGAAGAGCCCTGTAAGCTTTTGGAGGATTGGTGATATAAGACGGGTGTGGCCTAATATGCAAAGGAGTTCCTGCTACAAAAAAAGTCTTGGTTTGAACCAATGACTGCTCTTATGTCAGAGGAGGAGAAGGAGAAGAGGAAGAGGAGGAGAAGAAGAAGAAGAGGAGAAGAAGAGGCAGATGAGAAGAAGGAGAAAAGGAGGATGAGGAGGAGAAGAAGGAGGAGGAGGAGAGGAAGAGAAGGAGGAGGAGAAGAGGAGGAGCACCCTCCTCCAAGTGAAAATAATCCCACCCATTGAAGAACATTAGGACTTTTTTTGGTAGCAGGAACTCCTTTGCATATTAGGCCACACACCCCTGATGTAGCTAATCCTCCAAGAGCTTACAGTAGGCCCTGTAATAGGAACCCTGTAAGCTTTTGGAGGATTGGCTACATAAGAGGGCTCTGGCCTAATATGCAAAGGAGTTCCTGCTACAAAAAAAGCCTTGGCTTGAATCAATGACTGCTCTTATGTCAGAGGAAGAGGAGAAGGAGTAGGAGGAGTGGAGGAGGAGAAGAGGAGGAGGAGAAGAAGAGGAAGAGGAGAAGAAGAGGAGGGGAAGGAGGAGAGAAGGAAGAGGAGAAGGAAGAGGAGAAAGAGAAAAAGGAGGAGGTGGAGAAGGAGGAGGAGAAGAGGAGGAGCACCCTCTTCCAAGTGAAAATAATCCCGCCCATTGAACAACAGTAGAACTTTTTTGATAGCAGGAACTCCTTTGCATATTAGGCCACACACCCCTGATGTAGCCAATCCTCCAAGAGCTTACAGTAGGCCCTGTAATAGGAACCCTGTAAGGTTTTGGAGGATTGGCTACATAAGAGGGCTGTGGCCTAATATGCAAAGGAGTTCCTGCTACAAAAAAAGCCTTGGCTTGAATCAATGACTGCTCTTATGTCAGAGGAAGAGGAGAAGGAGTAGGAGGAGGAGGAGGAGTGGTGTCAGAACTTAAGAACTTCAAACGGATCCCATACTTGGTTACAAAGTTAGGATTTTATTGAAGAGAACTAAGCACTGGAAGAGGCAAGATAACAGTGATGGCGAGAGCCAGCACCAGCACAATTTTATACACGTAAAGCAAACATCTCACAAAGCCACAATTCACACCGTTACAGGCACATCTGTCTTCTCACCATCACTATCAGTAGAGAGGATGCCTCCCTACTCCGAAGGCCATGCTGCTCGGCTTCAAAGGGTCCCAGTGTGAGAATGTGCAGAGACATAACATAACTCATTCTACAGCCCCAAATATTTTGGATACCAGTGGGGCAAGGTTAATTACTATTCAAGCACTTTGGGTCAAGCAAGGGTTACAACATGGAGTCAGTTTGGTTCAGTAACAAAGCAGCTCTAAGCCACAGTAAGAATACATTACAGCATTGGTCACATTATAGGGAACCAGCAGTAAAGATACAAGTTCTGACATACTGCCCCCCCTAAGCGCCCCCTCCCGCGGGGCCCGCCTTGGGCTTGTGCGGGTACAGTAGGTGAAACTTTTTCAGCAGTTGCGGAGCGGCTACGTTCTGAGATTCGACCCACTCGTCACAGCTCGGGGGGAAGTGTTTCCACCTGATCAAATAGTACAGTTTCCCCCTTTTGACTTTGGAGTCCAGGATCTCCTGGACCTCATGGTGACTCTGACCCCTCACTGTCGTCGGAGGGGGCGGTGGGGCCCTGGGATGGAAGGACGTAGCACCAGGGTCTTTCTGAAGCAAGCTGCAATGAAAAACAGGATGGATCTTACTTAGAGATTTGGGCAGTTCGAGTTCCACGGTCACTTTGTTTATTACCCTTTTGATTTTGAACGGCCCAAGAAACTTTAGTGCGAGTTTGCGACAGGCCTGGGGAAGGGGAAGGTTTTTTGTGGACAGGAAAACTGTATCCCCCACCTTCAGGTCCCACTCTTGGGAGTGTTTTTTGTCAAACTGCTTTTTGTAGGCTTTTTTCGCTTCCTCCAGGTTTTCCTGAATACCCTTCCAGCCTTCACGGAGGCCCTCCCACCATTGTTGACAGGATGTGGGTTCGGCCGGGCTGGCGGGGAGGGCGAGAGTGGGAAACGGCTTGCCCTCGTAACCATTGATAATTTGAAAAGGGGAGGTTTTGGTTGAGCTATGGAGGCTGTTGTTGTAGCCATATTCTGCAAAGGGGAGGAGATCCACCCAGTTGGACTGCTGGAAATTAATGAAGCAGCGGAGGTACTGTTCCAGAAGACCATTAACCCTCTCCGTCTGTCCGTCCGACTGTGGGTGGTAGGCAGAGCTTAGTCCCTGCTCGATGCCAGCGAGTTTGCAGAACTCCCGCCTTCACAGGGCAAAACAGTCATCCTGGTCGTAGTCGACACATTTTCTAAGCAAGCCCACTTCATCCCGTGCAAGAAACTACCCACGGCCAAAAAACTCGCCCAGCTCTTTTTCACCCACATTGTACGTCTACACTCGTTCCCGGACAAGGTCATTAGCGACCGCGGAACGCAGTTCGTTGCCAACTTCTGGCGGGAGTTCGACAATGAAATCCATGGAGACTACCGACCACGGTCGGGTGGCTGTAGGGAGGGGAACCAGGTGGCCCGGGGGTTTACCCCCCCTTCTTTTTGCCATGAGGCAGGTGGGACATGAAAGAACAAACTCCGATACATCTTTTTTAATTTTTGGCCACCAGAACTGGCGGGTGAGTAAGTTGAGGGTTTTGACATAGCCAAAGTGACCGGCCAGGCGACTTGAGTGGCAGCGCTCCAAGACATCTTTTCTGAGGGGAGTGGGCACATAGATTTTTTCATTGTGCAGCCAGAGCCCGTTTTCGGCCTTAACCAAATTAGGGGGGCGGTCGGCCTCCTGGTTATATTCTGAGAGGAATCGAGGCAGCAGATCTGAATCCGGAGGGCTGGTCTGCCTGCCGGAGCGGGTAGTGACCCCCCCCCCCGAGATGGCTGAGGGGGAAATTAATGAGTCCACTACCTCCTCCCGGAGACTGTTGTGTTGTGGCATGCGAGAGAGGGCGTCTGCCAAAAAGTTCTTTGAGCCTGGGATGTGTTTCAGCACAAAGTCAAATTTAGCAAAGAAACCTGCCCACCGGATTTGTTTTGCAGTCATTTTGCGACGCCCGGTGAGGGCTTCAAGGTTTTTGTGATCGGTCCAGATTTCGAAGGGCACTCTCGCTCCCTCAAGCCAGGAGCGCCAGGTTTTTAGGGCAAACATGACTGCAAATGCCTCCTTGTCCCAGACCGACCAATTTCTCTGTTCATTGGAAAATTTTCTTGAGATATAGGCACATGGACGGAGCACCCCATTTTCCCCTCTCTGCATCAATATGGCTCCCACTGCGGCGTCGGAGGCGTCGCATTGGACCACGAAGGGTTTCAGTTCATCGGGATGAGCCAACACGGGTTCTGAGGTGAAGAGGCGTTTCAGCTCAGTGAAAGCTTTTTGGCATTCAGGCGTCCACGTTAGGCGTGCGCCTGGCTTTTTCGCCTCGTCACCCTTCCCTTTGGTTTTAAGGAGTTCTGTGAGGGGGAGCATGACTGTGGCAAACCCCTTAATGAAGTCGCGGTAAAAGTTAGCGAACCCGATAAAACTTTGTAACTGTTTGCGGGTTCGAGGGGGCTCCCAGTCTACTACCGCTTGGACCTTTGCGGGGTCCATGGCCAATCCCTCCCCCGACACCCGGAAACCCAAGTAGTCCAGTTCGGTCTTGTGGAACTCGCATTTTGACAATTTGGCATACAGTTTGTGTTTGCAAAGGGTGCGCAACACTTTTCGGACCAGGGGCACATGAGACTTTAGATCTTGTGAATAGATAATGATGTCATCAAGGTACACCACCACCCCCTTAAACAGGAATTCCCGTAGCACTTCATTGATAAAGTTCATGAATACACCAGGGGCTCCTTGCAGTCCGAAGGGCATGACTAGGTACTCAAACTGTCCCAGGGGGGTGTTGAACGCTGTCTTCCACTCGTCCCCCTCTTTGATGCGGACGCGGAAGTACGCGTCTCGGAGGTCAAGCTTTGTAAATACTTTTCCCTTTGCTACGGTGTTCAACAAATCCTTTATCAATGGGATCGGGTAGGCGTTGGACATGGAAATCCCGTTTATAGCACGAAAATCTGTGCAAAGCCTAAGAGACCCGTCCTTTTTCTTTCGGAAGAGGACGGGGGCGGCATGGGGGGCAGTGGCCGGCCGTATGAAGCCGCGCTTAAGGTTCTTGTCCAAAAACTTTCGGAGTTCAGCTTTTTCCGCCCAACCCATGGAGTACAGTTTCGCCTTGGGAAGCTGTTGCCCTGGGATCAGCTCAATGGCACAGTCCGTAGGGCGGTGGGGCGGTAGCTCGTCCGCTTCCTTCTCGCTAAACGCTAATCTTAGATCCTGGTATTCCTTGGGGATTGAGGCGACTTCCTCGAGAGTGAGGCAAGCCCGCATGTTTTGGGGGGGAGCGTGCGGCCCCCATTCGGGGCGCCAGTGGTGATGCTCACACCTCCAGTCCGGGAACCGGACGATTTGTTCCTCCCACCTTATGTCTGGTTGGTGGCGGGCGAGCCAAGACGAGCCTACCACCACGTCAAAAGAGCAAGAGGGGGCAATTACGAAAGTCTCAATCCCCCAATGCTCCTCGGTTCCCACCGGGACTGCCTGAGTCTCTAAAGCGCATGGTTCCCCTCTCATGGGCCCCCCGTCCATCTGCTGGAACTGCATCGGCTGTGGTAGGGGGGAGGTGGCTAATCCCAACGCCTCAACTAGGCGGGGGGTGATCAGGTCCCTGTTACACCCGGAGTCGATCAGCGCTCGGGCGTGCATGAATCTCTTTAGGTTAGGGTTGAGGAGGGTAACGGCCATAAATAGTAAACCCCCTGTTGCTCTCACCGTGAGGAGTGCCGGCTGTTGCTGGACCTGCTTTGCGGCACCCATTAAAGCAGGTCGCTGTCGTTTCCCGCTGACTCGGTGTCGTCCGATTCTTCGGTCGATTCTTCCACTGTAGCCAAGTCGGTGGTAAAATCCTCGTCAGTCGCCAAGGAAGTGGCGACAGAGCCCCGGCTGGGCTCCTTCGAGCGGCCGCTCTTTTTCTTCTTCGGCCCCGGGGTAGTTGTCTTCGCCGTGGGTGGGGTGGAACCCGTTTTCACTGGGCAGTTGGCAGCGAGATGATTCGGGTCTCCGCATTTGAAGCACTTGCGAGCGGGAGACGGGGTGGAGGTCGCCGGGGCCTTCCTCCCCTCGGATTTAGTCGGTGTGAGCTTCGCCGCCTTCTTCGCCAGCTGCTGCCGTGGCATCCCCACATGTTGGAGGTTGGTCTCCACTTCTCCGGCCAGCTGGATCCATCCGACCAACGTGTCGGGTCTTCCTTGACTGTAGCAGCGGTCGAGGATGTTCGGGTTCAGACCATTGATGAACGCGGTATATTTCATGACCTCGTTCCATCCCCTCGCCGCCGCGCAGTACCCCAGGAACTCGGTGGCATACTCGCGGGTGGAGCGGTTGCCTTGCTCTATGCGCTGAAGGGCGGCGACGGCCTTCTCCTCCCGTAGGGGATCGCCATACTGGCGGAGCATCGCGTGCAGGAACCCCGCCACCGTAGCTAGTTCGGGCTTTCTTCCCATAAAAAGCCCGACGTACCACTTGCGGGCCGCACCTCTCAGTCGGGACGCGTTGTGGTACACTCGGCTGGCTTCAGTCGGGTAATCCGCACCCCAGTGGGTGAAGAACGTGTCGCACTGTATGGTAAAATACTCCACGTCCTCCGGATTCCCATCGAAGGTAATCTTCAGTTCCCTTCCTCGACCCTCGGCCCCCCCCCGGGGCTCGCGGCACCCCCGGCGGCGGCGCTGGGCCCGGTAGAGCCGGCAGGATCGGGGCGGGTGGCGCCGGGGCCCCCGGAGCGGGCAGAGCCAGCAGCGCCGGGGCAGCCGGGGCCAGCGGGGCTGGTGGTGCCGGGGCAGGTGGAGCCGGCGGCGCCGGCGGAGCCGGGGCGGCCGGAGCCGGCGGGGCCGGGGCGGCCGGAGCTTGCGGAGTTTGCAAAGTGCGGAGCTGGTCGTAGATCGCGCCCAGGTTCTGCTGCAACTCCTCGGCCATCGTCACGCGGGATCGATGCACGTCGTCGTGTATCTCCCGCACCCAGTCGAATAAGTCGTTGCGGAGGGTCCGGATCTGGTCGTCTCCCCCTCGGGGCTCCGGGCCCTCCTCTTGGTCGCCGTCGCCGTCTCCGGCTCCCCCTTCGCCTAGCATGCTTCGGTACCGCTGCTCCGCGGCGTCGATTGCTGCCGTGGACTTCCGCGGGCTCCAGGTTCGCGGGGCTGGGAACGCGGCGTCGACCGAGAAAGGCGCCGGGACCTTAATTTTGCGCCGAACCCCCGTCACATTTGGGTCGAGCGGCGGGTCCTCTATTGGGGTGGTGGGCTCTCCGTCGTCTGGCACTTTTGCCGCCATCGGGCCAAGCCTCCAGTACAGATAAGCCACGAACAATGGGATCACTGTTATAATGTCAGAACTTAAGAACTTCAAACGGATCCCATACTTGGTTACAAAGTTAGGATTTTATTGAAGAGAACTA
Organism: Heteronotia binoei; assembly: GCF_032191835.1. Taxonomy (NCBI): domain Eukaryota; kingdom Metazoa; phylum Chordata; class Lepidosauria; order Squamata; family Gekkonidae; genus Heteronotia; species Heteronotia binoei. The sequence goes on from NC_083226.1 coordinate 173,446,931, forward strand.
AGCACTGGAAGAGGCAAGATAACAGTGATGGCGAGAGCCAGCACCAGCACAATTTTATACACGTAAAGCAAACATCTCACAAAGCCACAATTCACACCGTTACAGGCACATCTGTCTTCTCACCATCACTATCAGTAGAGAGGATGCCTCCCTACTCCGAAGGCCATGCTGCTCGGCTTCAAAGGGTCCCAGTGTGAGAATGTGCAGAGACATAACATAACTCATTCTACAGCCCCAAATATTTTGGATACCAGTGGGGCAAGGTTAATTACTATTCAAGCACTTTGGGTCAAGCAAGGGTTACAACATGGAGTCAGTTTGGTTCAGTAACAAAGCAGCTCTAAGCCACAGTAAGAATACATTACAGCATTGGTCACATTATAGGGAACCAGCAGTAAAGATACAAGTTCTGACAAGTGGAGGAGGAGAAGAGGAGGAGGAGGAGAAGAGGAAGAGGAGAAGAAGAGGAGGAGAAGGAGGAGGAGAGAAGGAAGAGGAGAAGGAAGAGGAGAAAGAGAAAAAGGAGGAGGTGGAGAAGGAGGAGGAGAAGAGGAGGAGCACCCTCTTCCAAGTGAAAATAATCCCACCCATTGAACAACAGTAGAACTTTTTTGATAGCAGGAACTCCTTTGCATATTAGGCCACACACCCCTGATGTAGCCAATCCTCCATGAGCTTACAGTAGGCCCTGTAATAGGAGCCCTATAAGCTTTTGGAGGATTGGCTACATAAGAAGGCTGTGGCCTAATATGCAAAGGAGTTCCTGCTACAAAAAAAAAAAAATCCCTGAGTATCACACTTCCTTAGAAATGGGGGCTCCACAAAATCATACGCCAGTTCAATAAGCTACAACACAACTTAGAATAACATGGGTAGACATTCCAAGCTACGTTTCCCCATCCTTTATAAAACTGAGCAAAATGTCATCCTGAAATGGGAATTCCTACTGTGCAGGTGTTTTCCGGTAGAAACCATCAAGGCATCATATTTCCACCACGCACCGTTTGTAAGTGACATGACAATTATTTCCCCCTGTTATTATTTATCCGGCCTTACTTCTCATAATGTTGAAAGAAGGGTCTCTTTGTCGGTTAACAAGGTGTAATAGCAAGATGTTTTCTTGACAAATGACAGGATATAAATCAGGTTATATTGCAGGCTCTGAAACGCTTTTCCCTAATAAAAGGGTAACAAATAATAATGCCAGATGCTTTATTGGATTTCAGTTGTTACCGGAGTTGCTCGCATTGATATGCGACTGCGGATCTTTCTCGGTGGCGCTGGAAATCAGCAATGCTGTAAACCACAAATCCCAAATCTCCCATCCTGTGTTGGACACAGAAGGGACAGTGTGTCGGTTATTTCATTCAACAAATCACGTCAAGCGAAGAATACGACTAGAACAATGAATCAGGACCCTGAGGGAGAAAAGTATAAAGTTTGGGTCAGATGGCTGGCTAGGTCGCACAAATAGCACAGGAGGTGAAGAAGAGTAACGAGTAGGCTTTTATACCCCGTTTTCCTTGCCCTTAAGGAGTCTCAAAGAGGCTTACGACCTCCTTTCCCTTCCTGTTCCCACAACAAGCAGTTTGATGTAATGGTTAAGTGTGCGGACTCTTATCTGGGAGAACTGGGTTTGATTCCCCACTCCTCCACTTGCAGCTGCTGGAATGGTCTTGGATCAGCCATAGCTATTGCAGGAGTTGTCCTTGAAAGGGCAGCTGCTGTGAGAGGCCTCTCAGTCCCACTGACCTCACAGGGTGTCTGTTGTGGGGGAGGAAGGTAAAGGAGACTGTAGGCCATTCTGAGTCTCTGTCCTTGAAAGGGCAGCTGCTGTGAGAGGCCTCTCAGCCCCACCGACCTCACAGGGTGCCTGTTGTGGGGGAAGAAGATAAAGGAGATTGTAAGCCACTCTGAGATTCTGATTCAGAAAGAAGGGCGGGGTATAAATCTGCAGTCTTCTTCTTCTAGATGGCGCTGAGAGAGACCTCTGAGCGAACTGTGGCTTGCCCAAGTTTCATTTTTTTTTCATTTTCATTTTATTTGATTTATATCCCGCCCTACCCCACCGAAGAAGGCTCAGAGCGGCTGAGTTCACACCAGCAGCTACATGTGGAGGAGTGGGGAATCAAACCAGTTCTCCAGATTCGAGGCTCTTATCCAATACACCATGCTGTTTCAGTCTCAGACAGACCATTCAGGAGGTCAGCCTGTGCTTGGACTGTACCATTTAGAAATACGAATGGGGGCTCAAAAGACTGAATGTGACTCCATAAGCAATAATAATGATAAAAACACACAGAAAACTAGAGAGTTGAGTTTTTTGACCACTCAATACTGAAGTCGTGTCGAGGTTCTTTGGTGTCGCTTTTCATGATATGCCAGCACTGGTTAGTATCTGGATGGGAGGAGGAGGAGGAGGAGAAGCAGAAGAAGAAGAAGACACAGCCCAGTCCTGGAAGGCCAGGCTGGAGGAGACCTTCATAAAAACATAATCTAGTTTGTGTATTTGGATGAGAGGAGGAGGAGAGGAGAAGGAGGAGGAGTATTTATATTCCACCTATCATTGAGAATCTCAGAGCAATATACAATCTCGTTCCCTTCCTCTCCCCACAACAGACAACCTGTGAGATAGGTGGGACTGACAGAGCTCTTTTGAGGATTGCGACTGACCAAAACTCACCCAGCAGCATCTAGAGGAGTGGCAAATCAAACCCAGCTCTCCGGATTAGAATCTACTGCTCTTAACCACTGTGCCAAACTGGCTCTTTAACATGGCCATGTTAAAAGGCTCAGTTTATTTCTGGAGCGGAAATGAGAGCTGTAATGCTGGAAAATGTGACAACCTGGCTTCTGACAGATCGCCCCGAGCTACTCTGTGATCTCCCCAACTGAGGCTGTGGTGGCTGATGCGGAAGAGAGTTTGGCAGGCGGTGACTTGAAACGAACAAATAAAACCCTTGTCATTCATAACTTCTCGCCCATCTCCTCGGAACCCTCTTGTTCAAGTTGCTTTTTTCATGCAACATTGAGATCAAGCACTTTCCCACCCACCCACCCCTGGTTTGAAAGGACGAACCTGCCTTCTACGTTCCGCAATTTCAAAAAAGGAATATTAGCTCATATATCTGGATTAGATTGAACGTTCCTCTAGCCCTACTTTTAATTTAGGCCAGGGAAAAATCAAGTAAATGTGCAAGCTTCTCCTTAGATGAATCTCCACATTCAGAGGCACTAATCCTCTAAATTCCAGACACAGGAGGCAACGTGAAGGGAAGACCGAGGCCTCGATGCCCTGTTGTTGGCTATCCAGAGGAACTGGTTGGCTACTATGTGAGATAGGATGCTGGACTAGATGGACCACTGGTCTGAGCCATCATGGCTTTTATGATGTTCTCATGAAGGCCTCAGCCTCTCCGCCCTCTTGCTGGCCCTCCAGAGGAACTGGCTGGCCACTGTGTGAGACAGGATGCTGGACTAGATGGACCACTGGTCCGATCCAGCAGGGCTTAAGTTCTTATGAAGGCCTCGGCCTCTCCACCCTGTTGCTGGCCCTCCAGAAGAACTGGTGGCCACTGTGTGATACAGGATACTTGACCAGATGGATCCCTGGTCTGAGCCATCATGGCTTTTATGATGTTCTCATGAAGGCCTCAGCCTCTCCGCCCTCTTGCTGGCCCTCCAGAGGAACTGGCTGGCCACTGTGTGAGACAGGATGCTGGACTAGATGGACCACTGGTCCGATCCAGCAGGGCTTAAGTTCTTATGAAGGCCTCGGCCTCTCCACCCTGTTGCTGGCCCTCCAGAAGAACTGGTGGCCACTGTGTGATACAGGATACTTGACCAGATGGATCCCTGGTCTGAGCCATCATGGCTTTTATGATGTTCTCATGAAGGCCTCAGCCTCTCCGCCCTCTTGCTGGCCCTCCAGAGGAACTGGCTGGCCACTGTGTGAGACAGGATGCTGGACTAGATGGACCACTGGTCTGATCCAGCAGGGCTGTTCTGATGTTCTTATGAAGGCCTCAGCCTCTCTGCCCTGTTGGCCCTCCAGAGGAACTGTGTGGCCACTGTGTGAGATGAGACGCTGGGATAGATGGACCATTGGTCTGGTCCAGCAGGGCTCTTCTTAAGTTCCTATGAAAGCCTCAGCCTCTCTGCCCCATTGTTTGCTTTCTAGAGCAGGGGTCCCCAACCCCTGGCCCACGGACCGGTACCGGTATGCGGCCTGTTAGCTACCAAGCTGTGCAGCCTCACCGCCACCCACCCCCCCCATGGCGCCTCCTTCTCCCTCTGCTTTCACAACTTTAAGGCCGGGAAGGGGCCGTGAAGCACCTCCCCGGCTCTTTAAAGGCCGAACCCCACCCCCACTGATCAGTGGGGAAAACCATGGCAGCAGCGGCAAGCGACCTGCTGGAAAAGCCATGCTGCCCTTGCCTCCTCTCCACTTCCTTCCTGGGCGTAGGAAGGAAGTGGGGAGGAGGCAAGGACAGTGTGACTTTTTCAATGGATCGCTTGCTACTGCTGCCATGGTTTTCCCCACTGATCAGTTGATCGGGGGGGGCGGGGGGCGGTCAGCCTTTAAAGAACTGGTGAGGTGCTTCACCACCACTTAAAGATGTGAAAACAGAGGGAGGAGGTACTGGGGGCAGGGGTTGGCAGAATTTGGTGCCCCCACCCTGCTGGCCCTGGTGGTGGGTGGGCTGGCGCTGGGGCCAGTCCCTGGTGCCAAAAACGTTGGGGGCCACTGGTCTAGAGAACTGGTTGGTCACTGTGTGAGACAGGATGCTGGACTAGATGGACCACTGGTCTGATCCTGCAGCACTTATGTTCCTTTGAAGGCCTCAGCCTCTGTGCCCTGTTGCTGGCCCTCAAGCGGAACAGGTTGGCCTCTGTGTGAGACAGGATGGTGGACTAGATGGACCTCTGGTCTGATCCAGCAGGGCTCTTCTGATGTTCTAATGAAGGCCTCAGCCTCTGTGCCCTGTTGTTGGTCCTTCAGAGGAACTGGTTGGCCACTATGAGAGACAGGATGCTGGACTAGATGGACCACTGGTCTGATCCAGCAGGGCTCTTCTTAGGTTCTTATGAAGGCGTTGACCTCTGAGCCCTGTTGTTGGCCCTCCAGAGGAATAGGTTGGCCCCTGTGTGAGACAGGATGGTGGACTAGAACATAATGTTCAATGATTAATTAGTATTGATATTATTTGTACATTAATTTGTGACAATACAACAGTATAAGTTTATCGGAAGAACACAATTCATACTGTGTTTGGTTTAGCTTGGGTTTTTTTTGTTAATCATCAGCCATGGTTCTTGATATTGTTTTGCATTAACCACCTGGAAGTTGGCAATCCTGCTCCCTGTGAAGGCCTTTTTAATGCAATCTGCCTTAGGACATGGTTGTGCATTGGTTGTTTTGACTGCTGGTTAGTTATGTCTGTCCTTTGACCTCGAATCATAGTTCTTCGCCCTCCAGGACCCTGATGCCTACATTCCGATCGGCTGTTCTTTTAGAACCAGCCAATCGGGACACGAGGCGTTTCTCTTAGGAAATGCAAATGAAGGATCCTGGAGAGACCGATGGGGTGGATTGCCACCCACATAAGGGGGCGTGGTTAACTCAGGCCAAATGTATATAAGGAGTGGGGTGGCCTGTTAGTGTTCCGTTCTGCTCTTGTTCAATAAACCTTCTTGCTTACCTCAAGCTGGCTGAACTCACTATATAATAGACAGTGGTGGAATTCTAGGAGGGGCTCCTTTGCATGTTAGGCCACACACCCCTGATGTAGCCAATCCCCCAGGAGCTTACAAAAAAGAGCATTGTAAGTTCTTGGAGGATTGGCTACATCAGGGGGGTGTGGCCTAATATGCAAGGGAGCTCCTGCTAGAATTCCACCCCAATAATAAAAAGATAAAGGTAGTCCCCTGTGCAAGCACCAGTCGTTTCCGACTCTGGGGTGACATCGCATCACAACATTTTCACGGCAGACTTTTTATGGGGTGGCTGGCCGTTGCCTTCCCCAGTCATCTACACTTTCCCCCTAGCAAGCTGGGTACTCATTTTACTGACCTCGGAAGGATGGAAGGCTGTATCAGCCTTGAGCCGGGTACCTGAACCCAGCTTCTGCCAGGATCAAATTCAGGTCGTGAGCAGAGAATTTGGACTGCAGTACTGCGGCTTTACCACTCTGCTCTACGGGGTTCCCTTTTTACTTTAAGCCCTTGGAGGACTGGCTACATCAGGGATGTGTGGCCTAATATGCAAAGGAGCTCCTACTAGAATTCCACCCCAATAATAGACATCCTTTAAAAAACAGTGAAAGAAAATCGCATTTGCTTTTGAGTACACATTCCAACATTACATCCAATGAAACATCATATCAATTGTTAGCAAGTTATCTTTGTGTCCCTTTAAATGTGGTGGTGGTGGGTGTGTCTATTGGGCGGATTGTTTGTAATATGTGGATTATAGAATAGAATAATAAAGAAAAATTTATTAATAAAAAAAAAGAAACATCATATCAGGTGGCCCACTTGTGGCCTTACCCCTCTGAGATAGATTATTTTCTTCTGACCTGCAGGGTCTTTCTACTCCACCGTAAAGGATGCTGAGAAGGATAACCTCGACGAACTCTCCAATTCATCTTTCTCTGTCAATTCTTATCTTGCTGATGTGTGACATTCTGCCTTAACTAGCAGCGTCATGGGGGAGATCAATGACATTAGTTTAATGAAGATACTACTCAACTGTTGTGCTTAATGAGATGGGCCGACCTCAATGAGCTCCGACATTAACAAAAAAAAAATTAAAATTAAAATATGGAATGTAATCTTTTTAAAGTATCCTTTGTAAATCATCTCTCATCTTCCCCCTCATTTCATAATTCTTTCAAATTGACTGTGAGTAATATATGCCAAAAGATGGAATTTATGTTTGGTATCCCTAAGGCAGAGGTCTTTTCAGGTTGCCAGCATTTGCTGTCAAAATCATAGAATCATGGAGTTGGAAGGGGCCTCCAGGATCATCTAGTCCAACCCCTTGCACAATGCAGGGAACTCACAAAGACCTCCCCCTAAATTCACAGGATCTTCATTGCTGACAGATGGCCATCCAGCCTCTGTTTAAAAACCTCCAAGGAAGGAGAGCCCACCACCTCCCGAGAAAGCCTGTTCCACTGAGGAAACGCTCTAACGGTCAGGAAGTTCTTCCTAATGTTGAGCTGGAAACTCTTTTGATTTAATTTCAGCCCATTGGTTCTGGTCCTACCTTCTGGAGCCACAGAAATGTTAGAATCCTAAATCTAATTTTATTGAGAGTTATTAAATGATGTATATTAAATACCTTACTGCATTGTTGGCAGGGTGAGGAACATAAGACATCAGAAGAGCCCTGCTGGATCAGGCCAGCAATTCAGCTAGTCCAGCATCCTGTCTCATACAGTGGCCAACCAGTTCCTCTGCAGGGCCAACAATACAAGAGAGAGGCCAAGACCCTCATAAGAACATCAGAAGAGTCCTGCTGAATCAGACCAGTAGTCCATCTAGTCCAGCATCCTTTTTCACACAGTGGCCAACCAGTTCCTCTGGAGAGCCAACAATTGGGCATAGAGGCTGAAGCCTCCATAAGAACATCAGAAGAACCCTGCTGGATCAGACCAATGGACCATCTAGTCCAGCATCCTGTCTCACACAGTGGCCAACCAATTCCTCTGAAGGGCCAACAAGAGGGCAGAGAGGCTGAAGCCTCCATAAGAACATTAGAAGAGCCCTGCTGTATGAGACCAATGGACCATCTAGTCCAGCATCCTGTCTCACACAGTGGCCAACCAGTTCCTCTGGAGGGCCAACAACAGGTCAGAGAGGCTTAAGCCTCCATAAGAACATCAGAAGAACCCTGCTGGATCAGACCAGTGGTCCATCTCATCTAGCATCCTGTCTCACACAGTGGCCAATCAGTTACTCTGAAGGGCCAACAACAGGTCACAGGGGGACGCTTCATACCTCACAACAACCCTGTGATGTAGGTTAGGTTGATAGGGGATGACTGGATTAAGGTCACCCAGCAAGCTCCTACGGATGTTCAATGATGTTGCCTCCTGGCTCTGGGATTTGGATTATTATTGCCTCTGAAGATAGAGTAGGGTTACCAGTACCCAAGTCCAAACAGGGGATCCCTTGGTTTAGGGGGCTTCTTCCTGCTGCAGACCAGCTGGGCAGTGGGAGAAACCCCACCCCTAAAACAGGTGCAATGTCATCACCCTGAAGTGACATCATTGCATCAAAGATATCGGACAGGGACACTCTGGTTTTTGGCCAAACTCTATGGTCTAAAGGCAAATTTACCATAGAGTTTTGCTCCTTACCCAGAGTGTTGCTGATGCAGTGATTTCACTCCTGGGTGACATCAGCTCAGCACATCATGAGATGTCTCTGCCTACCCCTGAAATGCCCCTCAAATTTCCTCACCAGTGCTACGAGGGTACCTGGCAGCCCTAACATAGAGGTCCATGACCATGGCTAGTAACCTCTGATAGACCCAGCCTCCAATAATCTGTCCAATCCCCTTTTAAAAGCTATCTATGCCCATTTCCCCTAGAAGTGAACTCCACATTATAATAACTCATTGTGAAAAGAAAGTGTTTCCTTTTTGATCTTTCCAACTGCCTATCAACTCTTTCCTTCCTTCCCCAGGAAACTGGGGGGGAGGAGCCTCAGCCAATAGAAGAAAGAGAGGCTTGGCTCAGTAGCTCTGCTGTGCGATTGAGAGAGCCTGGCAAAGCAAGCTATTCCTACCCCCCTCCTTCCTCCCCAAAAGAAGAGCCTCAACCAATGGAGAAAACAGAGATTTTGCTCTGTAGCTCCTTTGCAATTGAGCAAGCCTTCCAAAGCAAGCTGTGATGCAGCAGGAAGCAAGAGAGAGGGAGAAGGAAGCAGATGACAGCCAGTTGCTCGGGGACCTGATAGGAGCCCTCTGTGGGTCTGATTCGGCCCCCGAACTGCATGTTGGACACGCCTGCGAGGGTTGGTTTCTTGTTTAAATCCAGAGAGGTCTAGAGGTGTGGTGCCTTGGTCTCCAGCTGTCTAGTTGTTTGAAGGGGCTGGTGACAGCGATACTCCCAGATGTGTGGATTCACACTTCAGCCCTTTTGTTTGTTCGTCTGTTAGTATCTGTTACATGACCCTTCAGCATATGGAAAGATTAAAAGATAGGGACTGGTTTTCATACATCTCCACTCATGAAACTTTGCATACTGCTGTTGACATTCCTGTAGGTATGTGTGACGGAACGGCCCTGGTTTGCCTACCAGACCCTGTTCCCCTTTTTGGAAGGAGCTATTTCTCCTCCGGCCACTTGGGCTCGCTGCCACCACCTGCTCAGTCTAGGGGTTCGGATTGAAAGGAACAGGACTCCCAATCCCCCTCTCCAGCTCTGAGGCCAGACCTCAAGGTCCTCTGCCACCCTGTACTTGGGTATCACAGAGACCACAGCACTTCTTCAGGGAACCCCTGGAGGATTGGCACCTTATCCAACTACATGCCTTCTTCCTTTCCCCGGGGCCCCCTTCATAAAGCAGCGTGGTCTAAAACGGTTGGGGATCTATGTGGTACAAAGTTTGACTGCCAGCATTCAAAACAGTAAAAATATTTAATTAGAAGAAAAAAAGAAAAGAAAAGAACAAAACAAAAGCAGTTGCATGTAAAAGTTTAGCACAGCACCCGAACAGCAACCAGAAGGACAAATAAAAGGTGGATTTAAACGCATCCTCCCGTCCCTGGTCTAATCTTGCCCTGCCTTCTGGATGACTTCCTCGTTCTGACTGCCTGGAGTCCTCCTCTGCCTCTTGAGAAGGCCTCTCCCACAGTCAGGAGCCCACAGACTGACAACCTCTCTCCTTGAGGGCCAGCCAAGAACTGATCTTTTCCCGCCTCACTCCAATAAAAAAAAAAAACTTCCTCCCCTCTAGGAGGCTTTCCCCCTAGAGTTGATGGTTTAACTCTGGAAGGGAGGAGGGAGTGAAGGGAAGGTTAGGCCACAAAGCCTGCCTTAGCAGTTTCATGTTCCCTCCCAACCAAGCACCACCATTAACTGAGATGGTGTTTCTCCACAGTATGCATGCAGAAATGTGCGTGAGTGTGTGGAGGTGGGGGTGTTTCACAAATAATAATAATTTTTGCATCTCTCTTGCACTCATCAATAATGGCAGCAAAGCCACTGCAATCAGCTCAGCTTTATAGATTACAGATAATTTTGAAAACGTGCAAAATGCTTTGGAAAGAAAAATCGACCCTTAATCACTCCTCTGGGTGATTGATGGCAAAATCTTCACCGTCCATGTTAGACACAGAGTTACCCAGGGATGCTGCCAGGCGATCAGAGTGTCTTCTGTGTTCAGGCCCTCAGGCTGTGGTTCTTGGAACTTTTTTAAAAGTACAACGTTGCCTTCAGCTCCCCCATCAATCCTTTCCGTGACAAAGGGAAGCTTTGAGGAACGCAAGGCGAAGAACAGGACTGTCACTTCTGAGCTGATTCAGCAACCGTGTCCCTCTTTCTCTAATCTTGGAGGTGTTAAATTGCGGATTGATTTAGTGGTTTCTACACCTCATCAGTATAAACAGTGTTAAGTCACTTCATACAACTGATTTTTTCAGAGGGAGACAGTTTTCTTGGTTTGAAGATGAAAGGAGAAATTCACACCAGAACGGAGGTTTATGGATTGTCATCTTTTTTATGAGACCGCTGTTGCCTTACAAGGGTCTCCATTCCTAACCAGCCATCCCATATCCCACCACTTTGCTCTTGTGGTGGTGGATCAAAGAATTTTTCTATCCCTCTGTCCACCACCTCCCCCAACTGGAGCTACTACCAGTCAGGGGTGGGGAAGTCCCCAGATATCACTGAGACACAGAGATCACAAGAGAACCCATGTTGGATCAGGCCAGTGGCTCCTCCAGTCCAACGCTCTGTGTCACACAGTGGCCAAAACTCAGGTGCCATCAGGAGGTCCACCAGAAGGGCCAGAATTCCCCCCTCCGAGCACCAAAAACACAGAGCATCACTGCCACAGACAGCGTTCCTTTTTGGCAGATAGCCACTGATGGACTTCTCCTCTTAAGAACATAAGAGATGCCGTGTTGTATGGCTGATGGCCCCTCCAGTCCCTTCCACACAGTGACCAAAACCCAAGTACCACCAGGAGGTCCACCAGTGTGCCCAGAACTCCAGAAGCCCTCTCACTGTTACCCCGCAAACAGCAGGAATACTGGAGCATCCATGTCCCAATATTTGACCTATCCATTGTGGTCAATGTTCCCTCTAAGCTGCAGAGTCTTGAGAGCAAAAAAATTCTACTTTGTGAGCTACTGGTATTAAAGTTTTGAGCTGCTGGCATTAAAGTTGTGAGCGACTGCATATTGTGCTCTGGGGTCATCCTTCCTGAGCTAAGACAAAAATTTGTGAGCTGGAGGCTCAAAATCTGTTGGGTGAGCTCACGCTAACGCAGCTTAGAGGGAACGCTGATTGTGGTATGGAGTTTTTATCCATAGCTGGAATATAGCCTAGTACAGAGGCTTATTTCCCTTTAACCAGGAGTAATTAGAAAGAAGCATATGGGATAGATGAAAAGAAGGGAGGGAGGGAGGGATCGAGGGAGGGAGCGAGGGAGGGAGGAAGGAAGGGGTGGAAAGAAAGCAACTTTAAATGCACTCTCCAATGCACTTAGAGAAGTGATTTAAAGAGAGAAATGACTTCTCCAAGCTGGCCAAAAGGGTGGTGGCAGCTTCAAGAAGGAAGGAAGGAAGGAAGGAAGGAAGGAAGGAAGGAAGGAAGGAAGGAAGGAAGGAAGGAAAAGATATTGGGTTTATATCCCACCCTCCACTCCGAAGTGTCTCAGAGCGGCTCACAATCTCCTTTCCCTTCCTCCCCCACAACAGACACCCTGCGAGGTGGGTGGGGCTGAGAGGGCTCTCACAGCAGCTGCCCTTTCAAGGACAACCTCTGCCAGAGCTCTGGCTGACCCATAATGCTTTACAGTTTCACAAATCATTTCTCCACCCCTGACGGAATTGCTTTGATGCATCAAAAGCAAAAGATCTAGCTAGTCCAGCATTCTCTTTCCAAGCCGCCTCCGGCCACCAGCAAGCATGTCATGAAGGTCATGGACTTAGCCGTTGGCCCAACAGAGGCTGTCTTGGAAGACTGCTTGGAAATTTCAACCACTGCAAAAAAACAGCAGCTGTCCTGCCGACTGGTATTAGCTCCCAGGAACATGTCATTCAGATGGGGAGTCATGTTTGTCCAAAGCAGCAGAAGAAAGTTAGAATCCAGTGGCAGCTTGAAGACCAACCGAGTTTTATTCATAATATAAGCTTTCATATCTGAAGAAGTGTGCATGCATACCGATGCTTATACCTTGGATAAAACTTCTCTTAAACAGGGGTGGCCAAACTTGCTTACTGTAAGAGTCACACTGAATAGATGTCAGATGTTTGAGAGCTGCAAGATTCAATCATGAGATGTTTGAGAGCTTCAAGAGGGACGGACGGAAGGAAGGAAGGAAGGAAGGAAGGAAGGAAGGAAGGAAGGAAGGAAGGAGATATTGGATTTATATCCCACCCTCCACTTTGAAGAGTCTCAGAGCGGCGCACAATTTCTTTTACCTTCCTCCCCCACAACAGACACCCCGTGAGGTGGGTGGGGCTGGAGAGGGCTCTCACAGCAGCTGCCCTTTCAAGGACAACCTCTGCCAGAGCTATTCCAAGGCCATTCCAGCGGGTGCAAGTGGAGGAGTGGGAATCAAACCCGGTTCTCCCAGATAAGAGTCTGCACACTTCACCACTACACCAAACAGGAAGGAAGGAAGGGAGGGAGGGAGGGAGGGAGGAAGGAAGTAAGGAAGGAAGGAAGGAAGGAAGGAAGGAAGGAAGGAAGGAAGGAAGGAAGGAAGGAAGGAAGGAAGGAAGGGAGGGAGGGAGGGAGGGAGGGAAAGCCAGATGGTTTCCCGAATTTTGACCCTGTTTCAATTTTGCCTCTGGTCTCCAATCCGAGACACGGCCTGATATAGATCTTGAGAATGAACGAGAGTGAGTTAACCAACCTGGTTTTGACACCAAACGAAGGGCAGCCAGGCTGCCAGCGTACTTGGAAGAGAAGTTTTGTCCCAATTATCATTCCTTCTGCGGTCCACTCGGCTTCGCCATGGCAACCCTCTGCCTCTAATGACTGGCAGTCTGTCTCGGGCCGAGAGAGCCACAACTGCAGGTGCGCCACGCGTAGGGAGAGATTTATCGCCTGCCTGGCTGGGAGACCCACCTCCGTCTCTGCCAAACTGATTTAGCTGCTTTAGTTAATGATAACTCTCCGAGAAAAACACACATTTAAGATTTGAGTTTGATGCTGTGCTGACAAAGTTAGAAGGAGTGGTAAACACGGTTGGGGAGGGGCCGATCCGGGATGGGAAAAGGTTTTCTTTGTAATAATGCCCCCCAAGGCAGCGTTGGGCTATTGATTTTGTCGGCTGGCTCACTTCCTCCCACAGCGATGTAGAAGAAAACGAAAACCCCTGTCAGGCAGGGCAGACGGGGCCTGCCCAACTGCACCCCACTCTTGGTAATTCCGCCCCCTCTGTCGTGTCCTTTTGGTGTGCGGCAGCTGACCTTAGTGTGGCGCTGGCTGTCTTTAAAGATGGCAGGCCATCCATCACTACCTCGGCACGCTGTCAGCATTCCGTTTAATTTCACTTGTAATTTTCGGAGGGGAGGCTGGCAAAAGTCACCGCCAGAATTTTAATGGAGTAAAAAAAAAAAAAAATCCAGCCCGGGAGCCGACAAATATTTCTTTGCTTTATGAGGTCACGGGGCTGCCCGAGGTACCTGCTAGTGGAAACGTTTCCGCAAGTTTTTTTTAAAACTTGCTCTCTCTTTTTATAGTGCCATTGCTTTTAAATGGCCTCAGTGTTCGGCTACACGTCGGTTAGTGGCCAGGGCAAAGAGGGCCTTGAAAGAATCATGGCCATCTAGGAGGCATTTTCAAGATGGGCGTGTGAAGTGGCTGTGCAGTGCACATTGTTACATCTAGTTCGGTGTTGCCTTTTCTTGCTGGCATCAGCTGTGATGGTTCTGCTACTGGAAACAACCTCCCAAACTCCAGTGTCCAATTATGCCCAATTAACATTCGATTGGATGAGCAAAAGTATGACACTAACTTATGGTACCCTCTAGACTAGGAGTTCTCAACTTTCTTGATCCTGTAAACCAGGAGTGGCCGAACTTGCTTAACTTTAGAGCCCCATAGAATAAACATCAGATGTTTGAGAGAAGGAAGGAAAGAAGATGAGAGAGGTGGAAAGAAGAAGAAAAATAAGAAGACGGCAGATTTATACCCTGCCCTTCTCTCTGAATCAGAGACTCAGAGCTGCTTACAATCTCCTATATCTTCTCCCCCCACAACAGACACCCTGTGAGGTGGGTGGGGCTGAGAGGGCTCTCACAGCAGCTGCCCTTTCAAGGACAACGCCTGTGATAGCTATGGCTGACCCAAGGGCATTCCAGCAGCTGTAAGTGGAGGAGTGGGGAATCAAACCTGGTTCTCCCAGAGAAGAGTTCACACTCTTAACCAGTCATCTACACATTTTAGAAGAAGACGAAGAATTGCAGATTTATACCCTGCCCTTCTCTCTGAATCAGAGACTCAGAGTTGCTTACAAACTCCTATATCTTCTCCCCCCCACAACAGACACCCTGTGAGGTAGGTGGGGCTGAGAGGGCTCTCACAGCAGCTGCCCTTTCAAGGACAACTCCCGTGATAGCTATGGCAAACCCAAGACCATTCCAGAAGCCACAAGTGGAGGAGTGGGGAATCAAACTTGGTTCTCCCAGATAAGAGTTCACACACTTAACCACTACACCAAACTGGGAGTGAGGGAGGGATGGAGGAAGGAAGGAGTGGAAAGAAAGCAACTTTAAATGCACTTTCCAATGCACGTAGAGAAGTGATTTAAAGAGGAAACTGACTTCTCCCAGCTGGCCAAAAGGGTGGTGGCGGCTTCAAGAGCCCCTCAATATCTGTGAAAGAGCCACCCTCACTGTGGACTCATTTGGAATCCTGATGTGCATGGTGGGTGCAGCAGGAGGCGGAGCCAGACACAAAATGATTGCCACAGCTTAACTTCAGTGTCATAGCGAAATTTTGCACTAGACCTTTAATCCTGGTTTAGCCCTGTCCCCAAACTGGCATTCTGCACTACAGTCATAGAATCAGATAAACCAACTCTATGACTCTGTGATTCTATTATTTTAGTGTAGAATGTCTGCTTGGGGACAGAGATAAACCAGGATTAAAGGTCTAGTGCGAAACAGAGCATAGTGTGGATCCTTGTGCTGTGGTGGCATCTGCTGATTAAAAACAAACAAACACTAGAACAGTCAATCAAATCTCCAGTAGCCAATCAGAAGCCATGCTGGACAAAAGTCCTACCTGGCCCCACCCCACTTTCTAAAAACATTTGATGGGTCCTAGAAATGATATCAGTGGGTATCACAGCATCAATGGGCGCCATGTTGGAAACTCCCGCTTTAATCTATCTGGCTCAATGTTGCCTGTGCGGAGTGTCGATCTTCAAGTTATCAAGCAGAGAAAGGTCTTTCCCAAGATGTGGTATTGAAGTCTTGCACATGGTAGCTTGAAAGGAGGGTTCCCATATGTAAAAAAAAGAGCACAGAATTTGGACACACCTCCTGGTGGACTCAATGAACAGCCAGCAGTGTGTCTTATTTAAAGCAATGGACCACACCCACATCTGATGTATGCCTGAAAGGAAAAAGGTCTGAGATATTCTGAAGAGCCTCTATGGATATCTACAATCTTAGGGCAGAACCATTTTGGCAAGAATAAATAGGGTTTATTAGGAATGCTCTAGGCCAGGGGTGTCAAACTCATTCATTATGGGGGCCAGATCTGACATAAATGTGACCCTGTCGGGCCAGGCCATGTGCGTCATAAAATGTAATGCCAGGGACGGGAGATATAAACTTTATAAAAGACAGAGCCTAACACACACGCTCAGCTTAATCCACCTGGCTTGTTGTTATTCCTCATCTAAATAGTTCACCTTGCTTTCCTACTGAGAAAGACTGGATTATGAAGGTATGAATACAGTGGAAGGGAAGGCTAACCAGTTGCACCCAAGAGAGCCTGGCATAATGAGTCAACAAAACTCTCTCTTTCTTATCTCTGTAGCAAGGCAAAAAGCTCATATCTTGAATAAAACTTTGTTGGCCTCAAACATGCTTTGTATTTCCCCTTGTGATTGAGGGAGCTGGGCAAAAGAAGCTCTTTCTCTTTCCATCCCTCCCCAGAGGATGAGGAGGGGGAGAAGTCTCAGCCAATAGAAGGAAGAGAGGCTTGGCTCAGTAGCTCTGCTGTGTGATTGAGAGAGCCTGGCAAAGCAAGCTCTCCTTCTTCCCCTTCCTCCCCAAGGGAGGAGCCTTAGCCAGTTGAGAAAATAATTTGCTCTGTAGCTCCTGTATGATTGAGCAAGCCTGGAAAAGCAAGTTGTGATGCAGAAGGAAGCAAGAAGAAGATGATGATATTGAATTTATATCCCACCCTTCACTCTGAATCTCAGAGTCTCAGAGTGACTCACAATCTCCTTTACCTTCTCCCCCCACAACAAACACCCGGTGAGGTAGGTGGGACTGAAAGAGCTATTCCAGAAGCTTCCCTTTCAAGGGGAGCTCTGAGAGAGCTATGGCTGACCCAAGGTCGTTCCAGTGGAGGAGTGGGGAATCAAACCGGGTTTTCCCAGGCAAGAGTCCGTGCACTTAACCACCACACCAAACTGGGAAGAGAGGGAGAAGGAAGCAGATGGCAGTGAGTTTGTTCATGGGCCTGATAGGAGCCATCTGGGGGCCTTATTCGGCCCCCGGTATGCATGTTTGATACCCCTGATTTATGTCATATCCGGCCGTCATAACAAATGAGTTTGACGCCCTTGCCCTAGAGAAAATGGATACTTTGAAGGGTGGACTTTATGGTGTTGTACTCCATTAAAGTCCTTGACCGCCACAGGCTCCAACCCCCAATCTCCAGAAGTTTCCCTATCAGATTTTGGCAACTCTACCCCCTATCACCCACCAATGACCATGGAAGACCTGGGAACTTTAATTTCTCCCCAAAACCTAACTTTCAGGCCAAGTCTAAAACTTATATTCGATCTAACCATTCCAGTAGATTTTAAACTTCTTTTATTTGATATCTCACCTGATAAATTGGTGAGTAAAGATCAGAAATCTTTAATCTCGACAACAATGGCGATAACTTATATGACGATTGCTAAAAATTGGAAACCCCCACGATAGAAATGTGGTATGACAAGTTATGGGACCAGTATCTAATGGGTAAGACAATGGATAACCCTTTATTTGATAATGATACTGATTTGGCTATAGATTATGATTTGCTTTGGGCCCCGGTTTTGGAATTCTTTGGGAATATTTCCTTTGTGCCTAATAGAATGAATTGTAGGCTATTTCTTAATAACTAGCATATTATGTATTGTTTTTGCAAACTGTTTGTCATATGCATCCAATGATCTAAATTGGATTCTTGTATGTTCGATTGTATGGTAAGGCTGCAGTACTGCAGTCCTAAGCTCTGCTCATGAACTGAGTTTGATCCCGGCAGAAGCTGGGTCCAGGTAGCCAGCTCAAGGTTGACTCAGCCTTCCATCCTTCCGAAGTCGATAAAATGAGTACCCAGCTTGCTGGGGGGAAAGTGTAGATGACTGGGGAAGGCAATGGCAAACCACCCCGTAAAAAAGTCTGCTGTGAAAACATTGTGAAAGCAACGTCACCCCAGGGTATAAAATGACTGGTGCTTGCACAGGGGGCTACCTTTACCTTATGTTAGATTTATATTTTTCATATTTATTTTCCCTGTACTCCTTTTGTATTGGATTAGATTCAATAAAAGAAAAACTATTTAAAAAAAAACTAAAAGGAGTGAATGTTCAGCATTGCTTCACTTTCAGTGGTATAAAATAATGGGAAGGGATCCAATATACCCCTTTTATTATTATTTTTTTAAAGTCATCTGTTCTTGTTGGCATTGTGGTTGGTTTCGGTTTGCTACCAGAAGGGTTGCTTTTTGTTTCAATAGAAGGAAGAGAGGCTTGGCTCAGTAGCTCTGCTGTGTGATTGAGAGAGCCTGGCAAAGCAAGCTCTCCTTCCCCCCCTTCTGCCCCAAGGGAGGAGCCTTAGCCAATTGAGAAAATAATTTGCTCTGTAGCAAATGGGCCATGAAATGGTGTTGACGGAAACAAATTTGAGTGTAGATGAAAAAATATACTCCGGATTTCTAGAAGGCGATTTCAGTGTTCAAAAAATCAGACCCAAACATGAATGTCGAATCAGCCCCCGCTTACAGCAAGGGAATCAATCCGAAATATTACCACTGGGTGCAGAAGATAGTAGTGGTGACTTGCCTTTAAATGAAAGACAGAGAAGAAGAAGATATTGGATTTATATCCCGCCCTCCACTCCAAAGAGTCTCAGAGCGGCTCACAATCTCCTTTACCTTCCTCCCCCACAACAGACACCCGGTGAGGTGGGTGGGGCTGGAGAGGGCTCTCACAGCAGCTGCCCTTTCAAGGACAACCTCTGCCAGAGCTACGGCTGACCCAAGGCCATTCAAGCAGGTGCAAGTGGAGGAGTGGGGAATCAAACCCGGTTCTCCCAGATAAGAGTCCGCACACTTAACCACTACACCAAACTGGCTCAGTAGCTCTGCCCCTTGCCTTACGGTCCCCTCCCGTCTTTGCACGTCCCATCAATAGAACTATCACGCTGCACTTTCATTTCAATTTAGGTCCGAAGATGCAATAAAACATTGAAGCCTTTGAATTCTGAATAAATCAAGGAGAGGGTCTTC
This sequence comes from Heteronotia binoei, assembly GCF_032191835.1. NCBI lineage: Eukaryota > Metazoa > Chordata > Lepidosauria > Squamata > Gekkonidae > Heteronotia > Heteronotia binoei. The sequence continues at coordinate 173,465,859 of NC_083226.1, forward strand.
AAACCTTCGCAGATGTATTTTGAATGCATGCGTTCCATTGGAGGATAGTGGCGGAGCGGCCACCTTTTAACCTGGGGAGATAATAAATCAGGGGTCCCCAGCCCCCGGGCCGTGGACCAGTACCGGTCCATGGCCTGTTAGCAACTGGGCCACGGAGCAAGGGAGAGGCACTGCACCACCCCTTCTGCTCACTCGGGACCTGGGTGGATAAAAGAGGAAGCACCACCTCTTTCATCTGCCGAGGTCCTGGGTGGGTGAAAGGGGTGGCAGTGACCTTTGCCTACCTCTTATTTAAGAACATAAGAGATGCCATTTTGAATCAGGCCAACGGCCCATCCAGTCCAACACTCTGTGTCACACAGTGGCAAAAAATTTTATATATATACACACACACTGTGGCTAATAGCCACTGATGGACCTATGCTCCATATTTTTATCTAACCCCCTCTTGAAGGTGGCCATGCTTGTGGCCGCCACCACCTCCTGTGGCAGTGAATTCCACATGTTAATCACCCTTTGGGTGAAGAAGTACTTCCTTTTATCCGTTTTAACCTGTCTGCTCAGCAATTTCATCGAATGCCCACGAGTTCTTGTATTGTGAGAAAGGGAAAAAAGTACTTCTTTCTCTACTTTCTCCATCCCATGCATTATCTTGTAAACCTCTGTCATGTCACCCCGCAGTTGACGTTTCTCCAAGCTAAAGAGCCCTAAGCGTTTCAACCTTTCTTCATAGGGAAAGTGCTCCAGCCCTTTAATCCTTCTAGTTGCCCTTTTCTGAATGTGAAGCAGAAGCCGGAATTAAGATTGCCAGGAAAAACATCAACAACCTCAGATATGCAGATGACACCACTCTAATGGCAGAAAGTGAGGAGGATCTGAAGAACCTCTTGCTGAGGGTGAAAGAGGAGAGCACAAAAGTAGGCTTGAAATTCAACATCAAAAAAACTAAGATCATGGCATCCGGCCCCATCACACCTTGGCAAAGAGAAGGGGAAGACATGGAAGTAGTGACAGGCTTCAGATTTCTGGGATCCAAGATCACTGCAGATGCTGACTGCAGCCATGAAATTAAAAGGTATTTGCTCCTTGGGAGGACAGCTATGGTGAACTTGGTCAGTAGAATACATCACCCTGCCAACAAAAGTCCATATAGTCAAAGCGATGGTATTCCCAGTAGTAATGTATGGCTGTGAGAGCTGGACCATAAGGAAGGCCGAGCGCAGAAGAATAGATGCTTTTGAGCTGTGGTGCTGGACAAGAATCTTGAGAGTCCCTTGGACTGCAAGAAGATCCAATCAGTCAGTCCTAAGGGAGATCAACCCTGACTGTTCCCTCGAAGGTCAGATGCTGAAGCTGAAGCTCAAATATTTTGGCCACCAAATGAGAAGGGAGCACTCCCTGGAGCAGATCCTGATGCTGGGAAAGACAGAAGGCAAAAGAAGAAGGGAATGGCAGAGATTAGATGTCTGGACAGTGTTACTGATGTCACAAACACGAATTTGAGCAGACTTCAGAGGATGGTGGAAGACAGGAGGGCCTGGCGTGACTTTGTCCATGGGGTCACAAAGAGTTGGACTCAACTGTGTGACTCAACAACAACAACAACAAAATGGGGAAGCAGGGACAGTGAAGGAGCAAGAGGACAGCCTGGGGTGGCAAAAATCGCAGCACCCCCCACCACCACCAGTCTGTGGAAAAAATGTATTCCATGAAACCAGTTCCTGGTGCCAAAAAGGCTGGGAACCACTGTTATTGATAGTTCAACCAATTGTGGTAGCTGTGGAACAAAATGAGTGGGATTGCCTTGACCTGGATATCCCAGGCAAGTCTGATCTCATCTTGGAAGCTAATCAGCACTTGGCAAGGACTTGGATGGGAGGCCTCCTTGGAATACCAGGACCGGGAGGCAGGGGCAGGCTGTATCCAGCCACTTCTCTGAACATCCTCCATGCCTCAGTAGGGGGTTGCCAGAAGGTGCCATGAGTTCCAGGCATGCATGCACACATAATGCAACCTCTCCCCCCCCCCAAAAAAAAAAATAAGTGGAATCATAAGGAAAATATTGAGAGAATGGTACTAAGAACATAAGAGAAGCCATGTTGGATCAGGTCAGTGGCCCATCCATTCCAACACTCTGTGTCACACAGTGGCCAAAAAGCCCAGGTGCCATCAGGAGGTCCACCAGTGGGGCCAGGACTACTAGAAGCCCTCCCACTGTGCACCCTCCCCCCCAAGCACCAAGAATACAGAGCATCACTGCCCCAGCAAAGAGTTCCAACAATGCACTGTGGCTAATAGCCACTGATGGACCTCTGCTCTATAAGTTTATCCAATCGCCTCTTGAAGCTGTACATGCTTGTAGCTGCCACCACCTCATGTGGCAGTGAATTCTATGTGTTAATCACCCTTTGGGTGAAGAAGTACCTTCTTTTATCCATTCTAACCTGACTGCTCAGCAATTTCATGGCGTACCCACGAGTTCTCGTATTGTGAGAAAGGGAGAAAAGTACTTCCTTCTCTACCTTCTCTGTCCCATGCATTATCTTGTAAACCTCTATCTAAGATGGCATGTAGCTCTATAATTGTGTCTATTCACTTAGAAAGCCCAATCCTGGATAGTCCAGGATAGCTTAATCTCATCAGAACTTGGAAGATGAAGTTGTGTTGGATCTGACTGGTATTTTGGTTGGGAGGCTACCAAGGAATCATTGGATCATAGGGTTGGAAGGGACCTCCAGGGTCATCTAGTCCAACCCCCTGCACGATGCAGGAAACTCACAAACACCTCCCCCTAAATTCACAGGATCTTCATTGCTGTCAGATGGCCATCTAAAAAAGTAAAGCTAGTCGCCTGTGCAAGCACCAGTCATTTTTGACTCTGGGGTGACGTTGCTTTCACGTTTTCACGGCAGACTTTTTTACGGGGTGGTTTGCCATTGCCTTCCCCAGTCATCTACACTTTCCCCCCAGCAAGCTGTGGACTCATTTTACCGATCTTGGAAGCATGGAAGGCTGAGTCAACCTCGAGCCAGCTACCTGAACCAGCTTCTGCCGGGATCAAACTCAGGTTGTGAGTAGAGCTTGGACTGCAGTACTGCAGCTTTATCACTCTGCGGCTTGGGGCTCCCTATAGCCTGGTGTGTGTGTGTGGGGGGGGAAGGCTTCTTGAATAATGCAGTTTCTTATAGTCTACAGAAACCCAGGAAAGCAGCCACCATCCTAACCTCACCAGGTTGGGCCAGTCCAGGTAGGGTCCACATCAGAGAAGGCCCACGTATGGGCAGTTGTGAATCTTGCTCTTTTGCGGAGTTGCAACTGCAGAAGGTTGCTCTGTCCAATTATCCTGATAGCACACTAATTAACCTTCACAGAAAGGTCAGTTTGTGTAATGGGAGAGTGAGAGAAAAACCTGTACTGTATATTATAGTTCTACAATTTAAGTCACCTTTATAGGTTTCATTTTTAATTTCTCTTGCTTCCTCCAGGAACTTTGGTTCCCCCACTTCTGTTTTTCTAACTAAAGACAAAACTGATGGAAGTCGTCAGTTGTCTAACTGAAGACAAAACTGACGGCAAGTATTGCCCAGCTCAGTTTGGTGTAGTGATTAAGTGCGTGAGATCTAATCTGGTTTATTCAACCACTCCTCAACATTTACATGCTGAGTGACCTTGGGTCAGTCATAATTCTAGAAGAAGGAGGAGGAGGAGGAGAAGATGATGATGATATTGAAGAAGAAGAAGATATTGGATTTATATGTGGTGGACTGGCCAAGATAACAAGTGGGCCCCTGATGAAGTGGGCGCCCTTAAACAGTATGTTAAAAGTGTTAATGTCCTTTTAGTGGCTTGGAAATAGAATAGAAGTTCCAAAATTGTTTCTGAAATGCAACTAAAATTTACGTTGTATTTAGAAGAAGAAGAAGATATTGGATTTATATCCTGCCTTCCACTCCAAAGAGTCTCAGAGTGGCTCACAAACTCCTTTCCCTTCCTCCCCCACAACAGACATCCTGTGAGGTAGATGAAGATATTGGATTTATATCCCGCCCTCCACTCCGAAGAGTCTCAGAGCGGGTCACAATCTCCTTTCCCTTCCTCCCCCACAACAGACACCCTGTGAGGTAGATGAAGATATTGGATTTATATCCCGCCCTCCACTCCGAAGAGTCTCAGAGCAGCTCACAATCTCCTTTCCCTTCCTCCCCCACAAAAGACACCCTGTGAGGTGGGTGGGGCTGGAGAGGGCTCTCACAGCAGCTGCCCTTTCAAGGACAACCTCTGCCAGAGCTATGGCTGACCCACGGCCATTCCAGCAGGTGCAAGTGGAGGAGTGGGGAATCAAACGTGGTTCTCCCAGATAAGAGTCCGCACACTTGACCACTACACCAAATTAGGTGGGGCCTGGGAATCTCCTGCATTTACTACTGATCTCCAGCTGGCAGAGATCATCGTCCCCTGGAGAAATGCAATCTATATTGACATTTAATATCTACTGCATACTGCCAGTAAAATGTACAATATATGTACACTGTAATTAAAAAGGTAAAGGTAGTCCCCTGTGCAAGCACCAGTCATTTCCGACTCTGGGGTGACGTTGCTTTCACAACGTTTTGATGGCAGAGGTTTTATGGGTGGTTTGCCATTGCCTTCCCCAGTCATCTAAATTTCCCCCCCTGCAAGCTGGGTACTAGTTTTACCGACCTCAGAAGGATGGAGGGCTGAGTCAACCTGAGCCAGCTACCTGAAACCAGCTTCCGCCAGAATCAAACTCAGGTCGTGAGCAGAGAGTTTGGACTGCAGTACTGCAGCTTTACCACTCTGTGCCACGGGGTTAAAATTACTAATATATATATATATATATATATATATATATATATATATATATATATATATATATATATATATATATATATATATATATATATATACACACACACACACACATTTATTTCGCAAAAGTTTTAATTGTACCTTTTTTCAATGACGTGACTCAAGTATATTTGAACAGCATTTCTTTGGGATCCGGCCTTGACACTATTGTTAACTGTTTTCCTTCTTTAGGTGTCCAGAGAAGAAGGTATGAACTTGGCCAGGCAATATGGCTGCCCCTTCTTTGAGACCTCAGCAGCTTTTCATTTCTACATCGATGACGTCTTCCACAGACTCGTGAGAGAAATCCAAAAGAGGGAGACATCTCTGCCTTTAACAGAAGGGAAGCTCAAAGTAAGGATAGTCTCTGGCAGAAACTGAAAGGATCTTTGAAGAGGAAAAAGGAAAACCCTTCTTGATAGACCTTTCCATCTGTTTAACCGCATTGCTTGGAAACTGCTGGGAGCCCATTCTCTGAAATGATTCCAAAAGGCATCATCTGTTACTGTCTTATTTATTTTTTCAGGATCTCTTCCACACAGGCCAGCTTCAGGAGAGCTATGCACAAGGTGGGAAATGCGCCCTTTTCTGGTTCAGGACTAAAATCAACTTAGGAATGTATGTAATATGTTGCTTTCAAAATGGTTCTTGAATGAATTTTATTTTACAGACGATGATCAAAGCTCGTAAAGAGTGATGTGCAAAAGAGTCAATACAAATGATTTTTTTTTTAAAAAAACATTCTCTCTTAAAAAGCACAAAGAGATCGCTTTGACGATAGATATATTTGTTTCATCGTTATGTATGTATTTTTATAATGCATCATTGGAAGATGCTTAGCTATATCTGTGAACCTTTCATACACTGGGGAGAAAATATTGGCTTGGATCCAAAGAGGTATGGGAAGAAGACATTTTGGATATATATGGATATATGAAGCTGTCTTATACTGAATCAGACCCTTGGTCCATCGAAGTCAATATTGTCTACTCAGACTGGCAGCGGCTCTCCAGGGTCTCAAGCTGAGATTTTTCACACCTATTTGCCTGGACCCTTTTAGTTGGAGATGCCAGGGATTGAACCTGGGACCTTCTGCTTACCAAGCAGATGCTCTGCCACTGAGCCACAGCCCCATTCATGGCTTTCCAGGGTCTCAAGCTGAGGTTTTTCACACCTATTTGCCTGGACCCTTTTTTGGAGATGCCAGGGATTGAACCTGGGATCTTCTGCTTACCAAGCAGATGCTCTACCACTGAGCTAACTTGTGTTGGTGGAAGGAATCAGCAATTTTGATGAATTCCACTCTCCATCTCATACCCAAGCTACAGCATTGTACTCCATTGTTGTGGACACTAAGGAATGACTTTTCATGGGATCGGAGTGCTACAGCAGGAAGAGGGATGAGTCTTTGGCATGTAGGCATAGCACTCTGTCTATAGTTCTTTGACTCCAAACATTTGTGCTTTATGTGATGTGAAGTGATGTGAAAACTCTATGGGGATAAGATAATTTTCTGCATTGGATTACTTGATATGTCTGCTTGGCCCTCTGCTCTACTGCTATGAAATTTTGATTTGACTGGGATTGTTTCTAAAATCAGTTCCAGGAATGGACCATGTGTATCCACATGTGTATCCACTGCAGCCAGTTTTTTTTTGTAGCAGGAACTCCTTTGCATATTAGGCCACACACCCCTGACGTAGCCATTCCTCCTGGAGCTTACAGTAGGCCCTGTACGAAAAGCCCTGTAAGCTCTTGGAGGATTGGCTACATCAGGGGTGTGTGGCCTAATAGGCAAAGGAGGTCCTGCTAGAATTCCTTACAGGGCTCTTCTCACAGGGCCTGCTGTAAGCTCCAGGAGGATTGGCTACATCAGGGGTGTGTGGCCTAATAGGCAAAGGAGGTCCTGCTAGAATTCCTTACAGGGCTCTTCTCACAGGGCCTACTGTAAGCTCCAGGAGGACTGGCTACATCAGGGGTGTGTGGCCTAATAGGCAAAGGAGGTCCTGCTAGAATTCCTTACAGGGCTCTTCTCACAGGGCCTACTGTAAGCTCCAGGAGGATTGGCTACATCAGGGGTGTGTGGCCTAATATGCAAAGGAGCTCCTGCTAGAATTCCTTACAGGGCTCTTCTCACAGGGCCTACTGTAAGCTCCAGGAGGACTGGCTACATCAGGGGTGTGTGGCCTAATAGGCAAAGGAGGTCCTGCTAGAATTCCTTACAGGGCTCTTCTCACAGGGCCTACTGTAAGCTCCAGGAGGATTGGCTACATCAGGGGTGTGTGGCCTAATATGCAAAGGAGGTCCTGCTAGAATTCCTTACAGGGCTCTTCTCACAGGGCCTACTGTAAGCTCCAGGAGGACTGGCTACATCAGGGGTGTGTGGCCTAATAGGCAAAGGAGGTCCTGCTAGAATTCCTTACAGGGCTCTTCTCACAGGGCCTACTGGAAGCTCCAGGAGGACTGGCTACATCAGGGGGGTGTGGCCTAATAGGCAAAGGAGGTCCTGCTAGAATTCCTTACAGGGCTCTTCTCACAGGGCCTACTGTAAGCTCCAGGAGGACTGGCTACATCAGGGGTGTGTGGCTAATATGCAAAGGAGCTCCTGCTAGAATTCCTTACAGGGCTCTTCTCACAGGGCCTACTGTAAGCTCCAGGAGGATTGGCTACATCAGGGGTGTGTGGCCTAATATGCAAAGGAGGTCCTGCTAGAATTCCTTACAGGGCTCTTCTCACAGGGCCTACTGTAAGCTCCAGGAGGACTGGCTACATCAGGGGTGTGTGGCCTAATAGGCAAAGGAGGTCCTGCTAGAATTCCTTACAGGGCTCTTCTCACAGGGCCTACTGTAAGCTCCAGGAGGATTGGCTACATCAGGAGGGTGTGGCCTAATATGCAAAGGAGGTCCTGCTAAAAAAAATTAACTACTTGATGCATCTTCTTGGCCCTCTTCTCTACAGCTATGGAATTTTGATTTGACTGGGATTCTCCAGGATTGGACCATGTGCAGATAGCTGCAGCTTCCGTTTCCATTGAGTTCATTGGCATATGTTCCCCTTTCTGGCGTGCACAGGCACAGCAAGGAAATAGGAAAAAGCAGACTTGATGTGATTATGTATTTAATAGCATCAAGATCTCTCTCTCTCTCTCTCTCTCTGGTGTTTAGTGTGCGGACTCTTATCTGGGAGAACCGGGTTGGATTCCCCACTCCTCCACTTGCACCTGCTGGAATGGCCTTGGGTCAGCCATACCTCTTGCAGAAGTTGTCCTTGAAAGGGCAGCTGCTGTGAGAACCCTCTCAGCCCCACCCACCTCACAGTGTGTCTGTTGTGGGGGGGGGGGGAGAAGATATAGGAGATTGTAAGCCGCTCTGGGTCTCTGATTCAGAGAGAAGGGCAGGGTATAAATATGCAGTCTTCTTCTTCTAGGTAGGGCTGAGAGAGAGCTCTGAGGGAACTGTGCCTTGCCCAAGTTCACACCAGCAGCTACATGTGGAAAAGTGGGGAATCAAACCATTTCTCCAGATCTGAGGCTCTTTTCCAATACACCATGCTGGTTCAGTCTCAGACAGACCATTCAGGAGATCAGCCTGTGCTTGGACTGTACCATTTGGAAATCCCCAGGTCCCAGTGGGAGTTCTCCCACTTTCCCAGGCTCCTTCCCATCCCCGGTCAGCTGGCCAGCGGGGGGAAGCTCCCCCCCACAGCTACCATGTGCCTTTCCCCTTCAGAACGCTAGGAGAAAGCTTGCAAAGGCTTCCTTTTGGGATGGTGCGCCTGTGTCTTTAAGGCTGAAGGGGGGCGGGGTGAGCAGGCGGAACAACGTGGCTGCTCCCAGCAGCTGTGAAAGCAGCCCAGATCCTCTGTTTGTTGGACAAGCTTTTCAGAGGTTGTTTGCATAGTAAAGGGTAAATGTGGATCTTCGGTTTCCCTGAGTTATGGGAAGTTCAGCAACTTGTGAGTAAATTGCCCCAGTGAGACCACACGAATGTGGGATTGCAAACTGTTTTATTTTTTGCTTCTCTCTCTCTCTCTCTCTCTCTCTCTCTCTCTTTTTCTTTGTGTGTGTGAGAGAGAGAGATTTGCAGCTGCTTGGGTCAGAAAATTAAGACTGTTCAGGGGAACTGCACTGCTGTGTTTTATTTATTTCTTTTAGGGAAAGTCTCCTGGCTCCACCCTCAAAGTCTCCCGGCCCCGCCCCCAAAGTCCCCGGATATTATCTGAGTTAGACTTGGCAATCCTAGCTTTTCTCCTGCCACAAATTTCGTTAGTCTTTAAGGTGCTGCCAGATCCTTGCTCTTCTCTGCTGCTACGGACGAGGCTTACACAGCTACCCATCTTGCATTATTTTAGCACATAATACAAATGCATGTGCGTATCAGTAACACATTGTACAAAAGAACCACACCATTTGCTTCTTCTTTTTTGGGGGGGGGTGATGTTTTGCTAATGCCAACATGCACAGTGAGCATAGGGTTGCCAAGCCCAATTTAAAAAATACCTGGGGACTTTGGGGGTGGAGCCAGGAGTCTTTGGGGGTGGAGCCAGGAGACATTGGGGGCGGAGCCGACAGCAAGGGTGTGACAAGCATAATTGAACTTCAAGAGAGTTCTGGCCATCACATTTAAAGGGAATGCACAATTTTTTAAATGCCTTCCTTCCATAGGAAATAATGAAGGATAGGGGCACCTTCTTTTGGGGCTCATAGAATTGGACCCCCCCGGTCCAATCTTTTTGAAACTTGGGAGGTATTTTGGGGAGAGGCACTAGATGCTATACTGAAAATTTGGTGCCTCTATCTCAAAAAACAGCCCCCCCAGAGCCCCCGATACCCGGGATCAATTCCCCATCATTCCCTATGGGAATCGTTCATGGAGGTGCATGATGGCTCTGGGGGCGGGGCTTCCCCCGCCGGCCAGCTGGCTGGGGGAGGGGGGAAGCCTGTAAAACCGGGGGATCCCCCTCTGGGACCTGGGGATTGGGAAGCCTAAGTGAGCAAAAGGCACAAATGAACTGCCAAACATATGCACAGTGCTGGGTAAAGACTCCGGAAATGAAAGAAATTGAACCATTAAGGTGTAGTCTGGATATCAGTTAGACTGAGAGGATCTCCGGGTCTTCATGGTGGCTCACGTTTGGTCATGACTCTACCACAGAAGATGCCATTTCCATTTCTTAATCCTTGCCAGGGTTTGCAGACAGTCTTGATTTAGAATGTTCTGAATAATCCATAACTCTTAACCCTAGCCAACTGGGGCAAAGCAGATAGGGATTAAAGACAGTATGTCCGTCTGAAGTCATAATCAAGCCGGAGAACTCTTCCTGTCATCGCGGCCTAATGAACCACGATGTCTCTGTGATGCCGGAAGGGGGAAATCCTATGTCTCTCTCAGGATAATAGAAACCAGCATATCTCTGTCTCTCTGTCTCCCTCTGTCTGTCTGTCTCTTTCTCTCCCTCCCCGTAGGTGTGTGGTTTGGTGGCTTTCCCCTCCAATAATCAAATTCCGAGATGGGAACAGATTGTTCTATTACTGTCATGGTCTCTCAAAGATGAGATCTGTAATTCACTTTGCTGTCAATCACGCCAAAATCTGCATTCACTGCAGAATTATTCGGTTTAAGAGTATAGAGCCCATGCAGCCACAGACACACGCACACAGAGAGAGGCAATTGGCTATATATCCCACTTCAAATGGATCCGCCGTGTCTGGTATAAATGTTTAATATATGAGCCTGGGTAACCTTCTTCTCTAGCCCTGGCAGATTTGATTATTATCTCACTATGAAATCATTATCTCAGAAGGCAGTCATAAAACAGGATGGGATATATGCCCAATTAAGGCCTTCTTTAAATCTAGCCATGATATTTATATTACCCCTATTATCGCGGTGTCAGGACGCTTGAAAGTCTTTGTTAATCTCATTCACTGAAGCTGAACAGAAGAGGTATTTGAGAAGTGAGGGCTGAGCTCGGATCCCCATCGGGAGGAAGATCGGATGAGAGCATTCAGATAAATACAAAATAACTCTGTTGGGTTTAGTATTATCATTATGACTGGCGGAGACGGGAGGAGGTGGGGCTCGTGTACCTTGGGACACAGGGAGGTAAGTCATCAATTGCACTCATAAGAACAGCAGAGAAGCCTTGTTGGATCAGGCCAAAGGCCCATCTAGTCCAACACTCTGTGTCACAGAAGACATAAGAAAAGAAGAGAAGCCCTGTTGGATCAGGCCAACGGCCCACCCAGGCCAACACTCTGTGTCACATAAGAACAGAAGAGAAGCCCTGTTGGATCACGCCAATGGCCCACCCAGTCCAACACTCTGTGTCACATAAGAACAGAAGAGAAGCCATGTTGGATCAGGCCAATGGCCCATCCAGTCCAACACTCTGTCACATTACGAACATAAGAGAAGCCCTGTTGGATCAGGCCAATGGCCCATCCAGTCCAACACTCTGTGTCACAGAAGACATAAGAACATAAGAGAAGCCATGTTGGATCAGGCCAATGGTCCATCTAGTCCAACACTCTGTGTCACATAAGAACAGAAGAGAAGCCATGTTGCAATCAGGCCAATGGCCCATCCAGTCTAACACTCTGTGTCGCATAAGAACAGAAGAGAAGCCCTGTTGGATCAGGCCAATGGTCCATCTAGTCCAACACTCTGTGTCACATAAGAACAGAAGAGAAGCCCTGTTGGATCAGGCCGATGGCCCACCCAGTCGAACCCATCCAGTCCAAAAGCCCAGGTGCCATCAGGAGGTCCATCAGTGGGCCAGGACACTAGAAGCCCTCACCAAGAATACTCCATTGGAACTGTGGTGCAAACATGGAGGGTGAAGTTAGGGTTGCCGACCTCCATTTAGAGTCTGGGAGCAATGCTTCCTCTAAGTTGTGGACCTCTCGTGAGCAAAGATTCTACTTTGTGAGTGCCTGGTATCAAAGTTGTGACTGCTGCGTCAATTAGTTTTGCTTTGGGGTGATCCTTCCTGAGCTAAGACAAAAATCTGTGGAGTCAGAGGCTAACATAACCGTAAGCTAGCTCACACTAACTCAGCTAAGAGGGACAGTGGTCTGGAGAACTCCAGGAATTGCAACTGACCTTCAGACGACAAAGATCAACAAAGCGCCCACTTGCAGGATAGAGCAGGGTATAAATCAAAAAATTGAATTAAATTAAATCAATCCCCCAGAGAAAATGGAAGGTGGATTGTATGGCCATTGTACCCCACTGAAGGTCCCTCCTTTCCAAAATCCACCTTCTCCTGGATCTACTCCCAGATCTCCAAGAATTTTCCAACTGGGATCTGGTAACCCTAGGTAGAAGGCCAAGGTACATATGTGACTCATGAAGTTGCCTTGTACTGAATTCAACCATTGGTCTGTGAAGGTCAGTATGGTCTACTCTGACTGCCAGGGGCTCTACAGAGGTCTCAGGTGGAGGTCTTTCCCATCTCCCAGTCCCTAGACCAGAGGTGGCCAAACTGTGGCTCGGGAGCCACTTGTGGCTCTTCCGCACATACCGTGCAGTTCTCAAAACCCCCACCACTCTGTTGGTCAGCTTGGAGAAAGCGTTTGCCTCTATAAATCGTTTTTCCAAGCCAAGTCAGCCAGCGGCTCGGAGAATGCATTTAAAATTACAGTGGCTTTATTTCCACCTCTCCCTCTCTCCTGCCATCTATTTGCTTGCTTTCCACCTTTCTTACATATACAGATCATAGATCAAACTGATGTTGCAACAGCACCTACGAACATATGAAGCTGCCTTATACTGAATCAGACCCTGGGTCCATCAAAGTCAGTATTGTCCACTCAGACTGGCAACGACTCTCCAGGATCTCAAGCTGAGATTTTCCATGCCTATTTGCCTGGACCTTTTTTAGTTGGAGATGCCAGGGATTGAACCTGGGACCTTCTGCTTACCAAGCAGATGCTCTACCACTGAGCCACCATCCCTCCCCTCCCTCCCTCCTGTGGACAAAGGAGACCCAATAGATGTTGTTTACCTTGACTTCCAGAAAGCTTTTGATAAAGTTCCTCATCAAAGGCTCCTTAGAAAGCTCGAGAGTCATGGAGTAAAAGGACAGGTCCTCTTGTGAATCAAAAACTGGCTGAGTAATAGGAAGCAGAGAGTGAGTATAAATGGGCAGTCTTCGCAGTGGAGGACGGTAAGCAGTGGGGTGCCGCAGGGCTCGGTACTGGGTCCCATGCTCTTTAACTTGTTCATAAATGATTTAGAGTTGGGAGTGAGCAGTGAAGTGGCCAAGTTTGCAGATGACACTAAATTGTTCAGGGTGGTGAGAACCAGAGAGGATTGTGAGGAACTCCAAAGGGATCTGTTGAGGCTGGGTGAGTGGGCGTCAACGTGGCAGATGCGGTTCAATGTGGCCAAGTGAAAAGTAATGCACATTGGGGCCAAGAATCCCAGCTACAAATACAAGTTGATGGGGTGTGAACTGGCAGAGACTGACCAAGAGAGAGATCTTGGAGTCGTGGTAGATAACTCACTGAAAATGTCAAGACAGTGTGCGTTTGCAATAAAAAAGGCCAACGCCATGCTGGGAATTATTAGGAAGGGAATTGAAAACAAATCAGCCAGTATCATAATGTCCCTGTATAAATCGATGGTGTGGTCTCATTTGGAGTACTGTGTGCAGTTCTGGTTGCCGCACCTCAAAAAGGATATTATAGCATTGGAGAAAGTCCAGAGAAGGGCAACTAGAATGATTAAAGGGCTGGAGCACTTTCCCTATGAAGAAAGGTTGAAACGCTTGGGACTCTTTAGCTTGGAGAAACGTCGACTGCGGGGTGACATGATAGAGGTTTACAAGATTATGCATGGGATGGAGAAAGTAGAGAAAGAAGTCCTTTTCTCCCTTTCTCACAATACAAGAACTCGTGGGCATTCGATGAAATTGCTGAGCAGACAGGTTAAAATGGATAAAAGGAAGTACTTCTTCACCCAAAGGGTGATTAACATGTGGAATTCACTGCCACAGGAGGTGGTGGTGGCCACAAGCATAGCCACCTTCAAGAGGGGTTTAGATAAAAATATGGAGCAGAGGTCCATCAGTGGCTATTAGCCACAGTGTGTGTGTGTGTGTGTGTATATATATATATATATATATATATATATATATATATATATATATATATATATATATATATATATATATATATATATAATTTTTTTTGGCCACTGTATGACACAGAGTGTTGGACTGGATGGGCCATTGGCCTGATCTAACATGGCTTCTCTTATGTTCTTATTTCCTTCCCTTCCTTCCTGAGAGCCAGTTTGGTGTAGAGGTTAAGTGTGCGGACTCTTATCTGGGAGAACTGGGTTTGATTCCCCACCCCTCCACTTGCACCTGCTGGAATGGCCTTGGGTCAGCCATAGCTATTGCAGGACTTATCCTTGAAAGGGCAGCTGCTGTGAAAGCCTTCTCAGCCCCACACACCTCTGTTGTGGGAGGAGATAAAGGAGATTGTAAGCCTCTCTGATTCAGGGAGAAGGGCGGGGTATAAATCTGCAATTCTTCTCCTTCCTTCCTTCCTTCCTTCCTTCCTTCCTTCCTTCCTTCCTTCCTTCCTTCCTTCCTTCCTTCCTTCCTTCCTTCCTTCCTTCCTTCCTTCCTTCCTTCCTTCCTATTTTCCAGCTCTCAGCCATCTGACATTCATATCTCATGGCTCTCAAGCATCTGACGTTTATTCTGTGTGACTCTTACGTTAAACAAGTTTGGCCACCCCACCCTAGTCCTTTCTACTCATCAAAACCATGACAGCTATTCTCCAGAGAGTTGTTTTGTCTAGAGCAGGGACGTTGAACTCATTTGTCATGAGGGCCAAATCTGACATAAACGAGACCTTGCTGGGCCGGGCCGTGTCTGTACCTATTTAAGATTAGGTAGCAGAGGTATAAACTTCATAAAGGACACAGACAAACACAAAGATTATTTTTAAAAAAACTTAAAATGAAACTTGCTTAAAACATTAGCACTGGGTCTTTGTATCTCTTCCATGGGATCCAGGGAACTGGGCAGAGGAAGCTCTGGCTCTTTTCTTCCTTCCCCAGGGGACCAGAAAGGGGAGGAGCCACAGTCAATGGGAAAAAAAGAGATTTTGCTCTGTAGCTCTGCTGTGCGATTGAGCAAGACTTGCAAAGCAAGCTGTGATGCAGAAGGAAGCAAGGGAGAGGGAGAAGGAAGCAAATGACAGCCAGTTGCTCAGGGGCCTGATAGGAGACCCCTGAGGGCCTGATTCGGCCCCCAGGCTGCATGTCTGACACCCCTGCTCTAGAGAGTTGTCATGCTATTTATAACTCATTTCATGGTTTACATATGTTCAGAATAACCGTGTATAGGTTTTCCCTTCAAATTCCAGGAGGCCCCAGTCCTCCTCAGGCTCCATCCCCAAATCTCCAGGAGAACAAAGTAGGAGACAAGTGGCACCTTTAAGACCAACACAGTTTTATTCAGAATGCAAGCTTTCGTGTGCCATGCAGACTTCTTCAGATGAGGGGATACGATACAGTGGGCTGAAATCCATGCAGCTGGCGGGTTTAAGAGTGCAAACTGATACCCAAGTTAGGATCAAATGGCGAAACAGTGTAATAAATTGGAAGACCATTTGGGCCGGATAGCAATAAAAGGTAATAAAAGTTGCCTGCTATTTGCTGTTGCTGGGAGTCTAGGTCAAACAAAAGGACATCCATGTCAAGCATGTGAGTCAAAGTAACCAGTCTTTGAATTAATGAAACAAAGTTTAGTTTATTGATAATCCATGTGGCTCAGCCGAGGTAGGTATTGGAACTGACACATAGTAACAGTGAAATGCATACTTAAAGATGGCACATCAAAGGTTCTATAAACAACTCTACATTCTCAAAACAATTCTCTGTTCACGTGTGAAATCTCACACAGTAACTTTCTTATCTCCCTTGCGGT
This sequence comes from Heteronotia binoei, assembly GCF_032191835.1. Classification (NCBI taxonomy): domain Eukaryota; kingdom Metazoa; phylum Chordata; class Lepidosauria; order Squamata; family Gekkonidae; genus Heteronotia; species Heteronotia binoei. Next base: position 173,481,675 of record NC_083226.1, read on the forward strand.
TATTGCGTCAAGGGCTCCGACCTTGTTGGTCTGGGAATTGGTCCCCGGAGGTTCTACTTCAAAGAGCGCATTCCTGCATTTGTTAGTAAAAGCGAAAGGAAAGAGGGGGAGTTCTCCTACTTTGATGTGCATCAGCTTGATTCAGGGTTAGTAACATTTCTATATCCAGGTAACTATATTCAAAAAGAATTCAACAGTCAAAGATAATGAACAATGCTTGACAATCCATTTCCTGGAGACGTTCTTGTCCACCTCATTTATTTTTTTAGCATCACGGCTGCCCACTTGGATATATCTACAAATCTTCAGGAGTTTCCAAACCTAGATCTCACAGACCCTCCACCCCCCACCCCTGCTAGTGTCCAGTGATGGCCTGGCAACCCTATGAGTTGCTATGGAGGAAAAAAACGTTCTACTCCTATTTCCTCTATGCCTTTTAGATAGACGCCCGGCCCTCTGAGGACAACATTTCCCAGGGTTTTCTGAAATATGCTGCCAGTGCCTAACAGTAAAACATCACACACACAAAAAGAATAGGGATGCTTCGGCCATATGTGCAATCACACCAAGATGTGTAGTAGCGTTTTATCAAAACACAAAATTGTGTGTTGATGACATCAGGGCTTTTTTTTGAGCAGGAACGCACAAGAATGCAGTTCTGTCTGCCTTGGCACCAGGGTGTGGCTTAATATGCAAATGAGTTCCTGCTGGGCTTTTTCTACCAAAAAAGCCCTGCGCTAAACAATGGGGATGTCAGGGGGTGTGGCCTAATATGCAGATAAAATCCTGCTGGGCTTTTTCCTACCCCAAAAGCCCTGTGTGAAATGATGGTGATGCCAGGGGTGTGGCCTAGTGTGCAAATGAGCTCTTGCTGAGTGTGTGAAACAATGGTGATGTCAGGGGTGTGGTCTAATATGCAAATGAGCCCCCGCTGGGCTTTTTCTACCCCAAAAGCCCTGTGTGAAACAATGGTGGCATCAGGGGGTGTGGTCTAATATGCAAATAATAATAAATTAATAATACATTTTTTTATTTATACCCCGCCCTCCCCACCAAGGCAGGCTCAGTGTCAGGCTCTGTTCATTTATGATATTAATAAAAGCTGTTACTAACCATATTCATTAATGCATAGAAATGCCTACTAACATAGAAGCCGGGGTAGCAAGGAGGGAAGGGGAAGAGTAGAGAGCAGTTTCCCAGGAATGTCAAAGGTTGCCAAGGTCTCTTTGAAGTAGACAGTATGTGCCAGATTTTCACCTCCTCCTCAGAGGCAACAAGGACATTGCCTCCGGGAAATGTAACCACCAACTGAAGAGATAAGCGGGGGGCGGGGGGGGGAGGGGAGCATTGGGAAAAGTCTCGCATGCAAAAGCAACCTTTTGTTTTGGGAATTAAGGGGTAGAAATGATTGCTTCGATGCAGAAGGTTAAATGCTAACGATTCGAACTGATCGCCATCAGTTCCAATAACCGCCATGCTGGAGTAACTCTGAAGTATCCAATAAATGCAACTTTGTTTCAAAATACCAAGTCTGCTTACTTGTGAGCTTCAATGAACCCACGCCTGACACACAGGGCGGCTTACAAGACACGGTACATATACCATGATATAACAATAAAATCAGAACAATACAGTTAAAATACAATTCATAAATTGAAGTAGATAAATAATCTAAAAAAACAGTGTAAATTAATGGTGCTACAATCTCAGAACATATCTAAAAATGGCTTGGTGTCATTGCCAAAGTTCCACCTTAGAAAGCAAGTTGGAAGAGGGCGGTTTTGCAAGCCCTACGGAACGGGTTAAGAGCTCATTCAAAAGAGCTCTTGTTGGGTGTGTGAGACGATGATGATGTCAGGGGTGTGGCCTAATATGCCAATGAGCTTCTGCTGTCTTTGCAAGCTGAACACGCTACCAACATCATTTTCAATTCTTCTCATTCAGTCAGAGCTCAGGAGGTTTTGTGGTGCAACGGACCGGAAAGTGAAAATGCTCCTTATCCCTAGCAGCGATGGATTGTTTTTTTTGTCTTGTGTGTTCGGTGTTTCGTTCAGTTAAAAAAAAAAAAACCTTTGACAAAATAGTGCATGAATGTGGCTAATGTAGCAAAAGGGGATTGGGGAGTTGTGGCGAAATGTATTGTATTCTTGTTGAAAATACATATATGAATAAAAGTGAAGCATGGTGCATTGTAAAACGTGTTTATGATTAATGAGCTGGGAAGGCAACGACAACCTGACGTATTGTAGATATTTGTTTGCAGGCTAGTATAACTGGCATTGTACCTGAAGGGCCGTCTTCTCTCTTCAGTTCCTGACTGAGAACTAAGATCAGTAAAGAACAGGCCCTCTTGACTGCCCCATCAACCAAAGAAGCTCTTCTGGTAGATATATAAGACAGGGCCTTTTCGGTGGCAGCCCCATGATTATGGAACCTCCCAAGAGAGGTGCATCTTTAAGAGGCAGCTGAGGATGGCATTTTATTCATGATGACATTTGATTAGTTCTTCTGCCTACAGCAGTTTTAAGTTATTTATTTTAACTTAAGTTTTTAATGTATTTAATTACACATTATTTACATTGTAAGCTGCCTTGAGCTCCTGTATGATAGAAAGGAGGCTAATAAATGCTTGAAATAAAATAAATCGACACAAAAAAGTTTCAAAGATTTCAGGTTTTCACGGCTGGCATCATCATTAGGGTTTGTAGAATCTTTCGGGCTCAAGTGCCGTGTTCTACTGGAGAAAGTATTTCTTCCAGACGTTTCGTTCTCAGCTGCGGAGAACATCCGCAGAACACAAAACATTTAGCTTTAACATGCTTATCAGCCAGAATTTTATTGATGTGTTCATTCAATAGAAGCCAATCTTGTAGCCGTGCTTGGAGGACACAATTCTAGAAGCCTTCTGATGTCCTCAGGCTCCCTCCACCAGATCCAGCTATCCACGGACGTAAGGTTTTGACCTGACTCTATCTCTGATCTGCTTTATTTAGATTTGTGTTGCCGTTTTGAGTTCTTGGTAGCCTACTACAATCCAAAGCCATCCAGTTAGCTAGAATAGTTTAGAACACTCTTTCTCTACACTACGCTATAATGTTTACATTTCTTTTTCAATCAATCCACCAGTATTGGTTTCTTAACTTAAAGCAAGGCTCTCTACAGTTTATTTTAGATTTTATTTAGATTTAGATACACCAGCTCTGTATTTCAACAACTCCATTTGTTTGTGCTTTGATACACAACTTGGTTGTCCGGTGGGGTAGTGGAAATGCTGCAAGTCACAGCCAACTTATGGCGATCTTCATTGGCTTGTCAAGGCAAGAGATGTTCAGAGGTGGTTTGCTATTGCCTGCCTCGGTCTCATGGCCTCAGACTTCCTTGATGGTCTCCTGATTAGCTGACCCTGGTTAGCTTTATGATACCTGGAGAGATCAGGGTAGCCGGGGCTATCCAGGTCAGGACTTGGTATTTGAGCAAGTTCATTTTCTTGCACTTTGGGATGTGGCTTAGGTCCACTTCGAACTCACTAGCTTGTCAATGGCTGCCCCAGTAATTGTTGGGTCTGGCTTAGGATGGCTGATAGGCTTCCCAAACCCCCACCCTGGCGGGGGACACCCAGATTAGCAGCCTCCTCTCCCGCTCTCCAAAAATCCAGAAGCGGGGGGGGGGGGGGGGGGGGAAACGGCGCCAATTTTAGTGCCACTCTCTCAAACAGAGACACTCTTTCCTGCCTGCCTCCCTCACAGGCTTCAGGCTCCTCCCTTCCTCCAGATCACAAAGACCCACCCACCGCTGGCCTGCTATTCGCTCCAGTCCGGCCTCCCTTCGCGAGGTGCACGCTGGGACTCATAGTCCTTGTGTCCTCTCCAGCTGCCGTGCGGCATCTCCTCGGGGGACTACGTTTCCCGGCATGTCCCACGCGGCTCCTTCCGCACCTGGGCAGCTGTGTGTGGCGGCCGAATGGCAGTGCAGGGCCGGCAGAGGCAATGCCGATGAGAGGAGCCAGGCTGTAGCTGGAGAGAGGAGGCGAGGCAGCCGCTGGCATGTTCGGGCGGTCACGCAGCTGAGGCGGCAGACACAGCAGCACCGCCCGCAACGTCCGCTCCCTCGACAACCTCAAGTGAGTCTCCCGGGCGGGGAGGCAGGAGGAAGGGGGCTCTAACATGGGTTCGGGACGGGGCATGTGGCCTTGATCTTGGCTCCACCCCTAATGTCTCCTGGCCTCACCCCCAAAGTCTCCTGGTCTCCACTCCCAAAGTCCCCAGATATTCTTGAATTGGACTTGGCAACTCTAATGGCTGAACTGGTCAGGCAGCCATCCTCACTTAGCAGAGTGTTCCTTCTGATGGTTACCACACCCTCTCACAAACTGTAGAGAGCCTTGCTTTAAGTTAAGAAACCAATACTGGTGGATTGATTGAAAAGAAATGTAACGTATTCGTGTAGTGCAGAGAAAGAGTGCTAAACTATTCTAGCTAACTGGATGGCTGTCAAGCATCGATATTTCTCAATAATCAGTCTTTTGTTGTTAAATCAAAAGTTGTTTTATGTAGAAACTCTGAAGCTTTACCAAGGACAGAATCCTGGAAGTCATGACATATACATGATCACACTGTTACTATATAGGATTACTTCAAAGGATAGCATACAGATGCAGTTTGACTCACGGGTTAAAAACATCTCCCTTTCTCACACTTCTTCCAGACCTGATAAGAACTGTCTGTGTGAATTTGGAAGAGAGGCACCTCACAGCCAGGCTGCTGTGTAAACATCCTTGGGCTAGATGGATTTACTATTTGCCCAAATGTGATAAAAGGGAGGGGGGGTGGATACTAGCAGCCTGCTTTCTAAGAAACCATCATTGTACTTAGAAATATGCATGCTTGACATACTCCCCCCCTCCCCAAGATCTTCCCTGGGGTTTGTGAGGATGTTTCGCATATAATTTTTTAATCAGCTCTGGCGCTCTGACATTTGAGCCCTCGACCCATTCATCATGGGCTACAGAAAAATGTTTCCATCTAATCAGAAAATAGAAGACACCCCACTTCAGCTTAGCATTTAAGATCTCCTTCAGTTCATGATGATCCTGATCCCCAACTGGAATAGGTTCTGGAACTTGGGGTCGGGGATGCCAAGGTCCGTGGCTCCAGGATCTCTGCGACATAAACTGCAATGAAAGATGGGGTGTATCTTAAACAGTAAACAGTTTAGGTAAATCAAGTTCCACAGTCACTTTATTGATCACACGTTTAATACGGAATGGTCCCAAGAACTTGTATGCCAGTTTTTTAGATGGTTGTGGTAAAGGCAGGTTTTTGGTAGATAGGAACACTGTATCTCCCGCTTTAAAGTCCCAGGAGGGCGAATGGTGCTTATCATAATAATGGATTTCGCACACGGCTCACCTTGGAGTCACATCCCTCTTCACTGCACAGCGTCTGGTCGGATTTCCACCATCTGCACCAAAGAAGCAGGAAGAGTCGCGGCTTCTGCATCGCAAAACGGAAATCGCTAAAAACCCAGTTTCCATTTGCGAGGCAGAAGCCGCGGCTCTTCCTGCTCCTCCGGCGCAGATGGTGGGAAATCCGACCAGACGCTGCACAGTGAGGAGGGACGTGACTCCAAGGTGAGCTGTGTGCGAAATCGGTTATGTTTTTTTGTAAGTTTCTTTTGCTGCGTCCAAGTTTTCTTGGATATTGTTCCATGCCTTCCCCAACTTTCCCCACCATTGTTCAAAAGTTGATGGTACCTTCTGGTTTCACTCCCCCTGGTAATTGCAGGAACCGGTTTTCTCTCATATCCATTCATTATCAAAAATGGAGAGGTTTTAGTGGAACTATGTCTACTGTTTTTGTATCGGCAAAGGGGAGGAGGGTCTACCCAATTGGATTGCCTGATAGTTCACAAAGCACCTCAAATATTGCTCCAGCAGAGCGTTCATCCTCTCCGTCTGTCCATCTGTCTGCGGGTGATACGTGGAGCTGAGACCCTGCTCAATCCCAGTCAGTTTACAAAACTCCCGCCAGAATTTGGCAACGAACTGAACACCCCGGTCACTAATTAACTTGTCCGGGAACGAGTGTAGTTTCACCACGTGTTGGAAAAATAGGATTGTAGTAGGCCACCTGCTTAGTTCAGTTCGGAAGGAGAGTCACCATGCTGTTCCTCCTGATGCATGCCAAAAAGAAGAATGAAGAGAAGGAGAACAGGAAGGGAGTTCCCAGAGTTTACATGCTACTGGTTAGAGAAGGTGAGTGAAAGCAGAATAAGCAGGAAGGAGACTGATATGAACCTGGTGAGAGCCAGTTTGGTGTAGTGGTTAAGTGTGCGGACTCTTATCTGGGAGAACCAGGTCTGATTCCCCACTCCTCCACTTGCAGCTGCTGGAATGGCCGTGGGTCAGCCATAGCTCTCGCAGGAGTTGTCCTTGAAAGACAGCTTCTGGGAGAGCTCTCCCAGCCCCACCTACCTCACAGGGTGTCTGTTGTGGGGGAGGGAAGTAAAGGAGATTGTGAGCTGCTCTGAGACTCTTGAGTGGAGGGCGGAATATAAATCCAATGTCTTCTTCTTCTATCTGTCTAGCTAGCTCTATGATTTTATAGTCTTGGAAATTGAGCAAGATACATTGCCAGTCTGTTCTTCTTACAGCAATCCCTCACAGAAGAAAAGTTGGTTTTTATACCATGCTTTTCTCTACCTTGAAGAATCTCAGAGCAGCTTACAATCACCGTCCTTTCCTCTCCCCACAACAGCCACCTTGTGAGGCACCCCCACAACAGCCACCTTGTGAGGCAGGTGGGGCTGAGAGTGTTTGGAGAGAACTGAGATTGCTCCAAGATTACCCAGCAGGCTTTGTGTGGAAGAGTGGTGAATCAAGCTCGGTTCTCCAGACTGGAGTCCACTCTCTTAACCTTGACAGCATGCTGACTTAACTTGATTGATTAAAAAAAAAAAAAAATTAGTCCTCAGTGTTGTACCTGTTCTTTGCCTTGCCAATTGACTAAGAAGTGCCAAAATATAAGCAGGGTAATAATGTCCATGTGCCATTTTGAGATTACTTGATTGCAGGGATGGAATTCTAGCAGGAGCTCCTTTGCATATTGGGCCACATCCCCCTGATGCAGCCAATCCTCCAAAGGCTTACAAGGCTCTTGGAGGATTGGCTACATCAGGGATGTGTGGCCTAATAGGCAAAGGAGGTCCTGCTAGAATTCCTTACAGGGCTCTTCATACAGGGCCTACTGAGAGCTCCAGGAGGATTGGCTACATCAGGGGGGTGTGGCCTAATAGGCAAAGGAGGTCCTGCTAGAATTCCTTACAGGGCTCTTCATACAGGGCCTACTGAGAGCTCCAGGAGGATTGGCTACATCAGGGGTTTGTGGCCTAATAGGCAAAGGAGGTCCTGCTAGAATTCCTTACAGGGCTCTTCATACAGGGCCTACTGAGAGCTCCAGGAGGATTGGCTGCATCAGGGGTGTGTGGCCTAATAGGCAAAGGAGGTCCTGCTAGAATTCCTTACAGGGCTCTTCTCACAGGGCCTACTGTAAGCTCCAGGAGGATTGGCTACATCAGGGGGTGTGGCCTAATAGGCAAAGGAGGTCCTGCTAGAATTCCTTACAGGGCTCTTCTCACAGGGCCTGCTGTAAGCTCCAGGAGGATTGGCTACATCAGGGGTTTGTGGCCTAATATGCAAAGGAGGTCCTGCTAGAATTCCTTACAGGGCTCTTCTCACAGGGCCTACTGTAAGCTCCAGGGGGATTGGCTACATCAGGGGTGTGTGGGCCTAATAGGCAAAGGAGGTCCTGCTAGAATTCCTTACAGGGCTCTTCTCACAGGGCCTACTGTAAGCTCCAGGGGGATTGGCTACATCAGGGGTGTGTGGCCTAATAGGCAAAGGAGGTCCTGCTAGAATTCCTTACAGGGCTCTTCTCACAGGGCCTACTGTAAGCTCCAGGAGGATTGGCTACATCAGGGGTGTGTGGCCTAATAGGCAAAGGAGGTCCTGCTAGAATTCCTTACAGGGCTCTTCTCACAGGGCCTGCTGTAAGCTCCAGGAGGACTGGCTACATCAGGGGTGTGTGGCCTAATAGGCAAAGGAGGTCCTGCTAGAATTCCTTACAGGGCTCTTCTCACAGGGCCTGCTGTAAGCTCCAGGAGGATTGGCTACATCAGGGGTGTGTGGCCTAATAGGCAAAGGAGGTCCTGCTAGAATTCTTTACAGGGCTCTTCTCACAGGGCCTACTGTAAGCTCCAGGAGGATTGGCTACATCAGGGGTGTGTGGCCTAATAGGCAAAGGAGGTCCTGCTAGAATTCCTTACAGGGCTCTTCTCACAGGGCCTGCTGTAAGCTCCAGGAGGATTGGCTACATCAGGGGTGTGTGGCCTAATAGGCAAAGGAGGGTCCTGCTAGAATTCCTTACAGGGCTCTTCTCACAGGGCCTGCTGTAAGCTCCAGGAGGACTGGCTACATCATGGGTGTGTGGCCTAATGGGCAGAGGAGGTCCTGCTAGAATTCCTTACAGGGCTCTTCTCACAGGGCCTGCTGTAAGCTCCAGGAGGATTGGCTACATCAGGAGGGGTGTGGCCTAATATGCAAAGGAGGTCCTGCTAGAATTCCTTACAGGGCTCTTCTCACAGGGCCTACTGTAAGCTCCAGGAGGATTGGCTACATCAGGGGTGTGTGGCCTAATATGCAAAGGAGGTCCTGCTAGAATTCCACCCCTGCTTGATTGGATGAACAAGTGCACTTTCCTTAATAGCAGGCAACGCTGCGAAGTGGACGCGAGAGGTCTGTTTCCCTTTTGCTTTGGCAAAGGTAAATGCAGGCGACAAATTTAAGCCAATTGAGGTGAATGTCATGGCTTTCAGATGGCATTAATGCAAATCCAATTAGAGCCAAATAAACTATTATCAAATGAAAGTCGGTTCAGAAGTGAAGCTCTTGAGGTGGGTTGATGTCGGCTCGCACCCCGGAAGCTTCGTTGGCTGGTTTCCTCTGTTGTCACCCATAAAATGTCAAGAGCCAGCTGTGGTATGGTAGTTAAGAGTGGCAGACTCTAATCCGGAGTAGCAGGTTCGATTCCCCACTCGTCCACATGCAGCTGGCTGGGTGACTTTGGGTCAGTCCTAGCTCTCTCAGAGGAATGCAGTTACAACTGCCTTGGCATCAGAAGGTGTGGCCAAACATGGAAATACATTCTGGCTGGACTTTTACTATTGAAAAGCCCCGTGTAAAACGATGGTGATGTCAGAGGGGGTGGCTTAATATGCAAATGATTTCCTGATGGGCTTTTTCTACCCAAAAAGCCCTGGTCATCTCCGAGCTTTACCCTCAAATCACCTAGAAATTCCCAGCCCGAAGTCGGCAACCCTATATCTGCTAGGGTTGCCAATCCCCAGGTGGGGGCAGGGGATCCCTCGGTTTGGAGGCCCTCTCCCCGCTTCAGGGTCATCAGAAAGCGGGGGGGGGGGGAGAATGTCTGCTAGGCACTCCATTATTCCCTATGCAGACAGATTCACATACTGTATAATGGGGAATTGATCCCCATTATACCCTACAGGTATCTGTGGCTCTGGGGGAGCTATTTTTTTGAGTTAGAGGCACCAAATTTAAGCATAGCATCTAGTGCCTCTCCACAAAATACCATCCAAATTTCAAAAGTATTGGACCAGGGGATCCAGTTCTATTAGTCCCAAAAGAAGGTGCCCCTATCCTTCATTAATTCCAATGGAGGGCAGGCATTTAAAAAGTGTGCAGTCCCTTTCAATGCAATGGCTGGAACTCCCTTTGGAGTTCAATTATGCTTGTCCCAACCTTGCTCCTGGCTCCACCCTTAAAGTCTCCTGGCTCCACCCCCAAAGTCCCCAGCTATTTCTTGAATTGGACTCGGCAACCCTGATATCTACTGACATGAAATTTGGATCGGAGGGGCGTTAGTTCCATTAACACAGTTACGAGTCGCACAGTATCTGAATTACCTTCTTGCGCTCTTCTTGCTTATTTCTGTCACCCTTGGGTAGCTTAGCCCTTCTCCACTGTCCTCCCATTTCAGATTCTTTTCAGTTGGAAATAAAACTCTCCCAGGAGCTCTATGTGATATCTGTCTGGCACAGTGATTTGCATCAGGGATGGGCATTGTCTCATAGCAGTTGTGAAAATCACCCCGGAGGCTCTCCCCCGGCCTTCCAGCTTGATTTATAACCTTCCCTGCCTTGCCGAATCGAAGCCTCCTTCCTCGTTCCAGGGATCCAATTTTGCTACAACCCCTCTGAATTATGAGATTGTTTTCCACCGTAGGGCCGGATGTCCACTCCAGAGCACCGGGCCCCCGCCCCGATTGGAATCTCTCCCTCTAGAGATAATAAAGATCGCAGCCTCCCGACGCAGCTGTCTTGCCAACTGTACGTCTTCTGTCATTAGACAATTAATGTGACAATGAAAATTTCCTCGGTCTGGCACTTTGTCACACATCAATATTTCTTTCCCCCCCCCCACCCTCTTGGTGAGGCTGGAAGCCTTGCAATTGTTTCAACAACTTGTAAGAACAAACTGGAATGAGTGTTATTGACACCACTTCTACAGGAACAAAAGTCCAGGCATCAAGAAAGGGACAGAAGATGTGTTCTTCGGTTGAACCCCTTTGGAAGTCACATGAGCATGCATCAAGCTGCCTTATACTGATTTAGACCCTTGGTTCTTCAGGTTAATAATAATAATAATAATAATAATAATAATAATAATAATAATAATAATAATAATAAGAAGAAGAAGAAGAAGAAGAAGAAGAAGATATTGGATTTATATCCCGCCCTCCACTCTGAAGAGTCTCAGAGCGGCTCACAATCTCCTTTCCCTTCCTCCCCCACAACAGACACCCTGTGAGGTAGATGAAGATATTGGATTTATATCCCGCCCTCCACTCAGAAGAGTCTCAGAGCGGCTCACAATCTCATTTACCTTCCTCCCCCACAACAGACACCCTGTAAGGTAGATGAAGATATTGGATTTCTATCCCGCCCTACACTCCGAAGAGTCCCAGAGCGGCTCACAATCTCCTTTCCCTTCCCTCCCACAACAGACACCCTGTGAGGTAGATGAAGATATTGGATTTATATCCCGCCCTCCACTCAGAAGAGTCTCAGAGTGGCTCACAATCTCATTTACCTTCCTCCCCCACAACAGACACCCTGTGAGGTAGATGAAGATATTGGATTTATATCCCGCCCTCCACTCCGAAGAGTCTCAGAGCGGCTCACAATCTCCTTTACCTTCCTCCCCCACAACAGACACCCTGTGAGGTAGATGAAGATATTGGATTTATATCCCGCCCTCCACTCTGAAGAGTCTCAGAGTGGCTCACAATCTCATTTACCTTCCTCCCCCACAACAGACACCCTGTGAGGTAGATGAAGATATTGGATTTATATCCCGCCCTCCACTCTGAAGAGTCTCATAGCAACTTACAATCTCCTATATCTTCTCCCCCCACAACAGACACCTTGTGAGGTAGATGAAGATATTGGATTTGTATCCCGCCCTCCACTCCGAAGAGTCTCAGAGCGGCTCACAATCTCCTTTCCCTTCCTCCCCCACAACAGACACCCTGTGAGGTGGGTGGGGCTGGAGAGGGCTCTCACAGCAGCTGCCCTTTCAAGGACAACCTCTGCCAGAGCTATGGCTGACCCTAGGCCATTCCAGCAGGTGCAAGTGGAGGAGTGGGGAATCAAACCCGGTTCTCCCAGATAAGAGTCCACACTCTTAACCACTACACCAAACTCGCTCTCCAGTTGCCAGGTACAATTAAAGAAATATCTGGGGACTTTGGGGGTGGAGTCAGGAGACTTTGGGGGTGGAGCCAGAAGCAAGGTTGTGTAAGCATAATTGAACTCCAAAGGGAGCTCTGGCCATCACATTGAAAGGGACTGCATGCCTTTAAAATGCCTTCCCTCCATTGGAAATAATTGAGGATAGGGGCACCTAGAGAGCCAGTTTGGTGTAGTGGTGAAGTGTGTGGACTCTTATCTGGGAGAACCGGGTGTGATTCCCCACTCCTCCACTTGCAGCTGCTGGAATGACCTTGGATTGGCCATGGCTCTCACAAGCGTTGTCCTTGAAAGGGCAGCTTCTGTGAGAGATGTCTCAGCCCCAGCTACCCCACAGGGTGTCTGTTGTGGGGGAAGAAGATAAAGGAGATCATAAGCCGCTCTGAGACTCTGATTCTGAGAGAAGGGTGGGGTATAAATCTACTTCTTTTGGGGATTCATAGAATTGGACCCCCTGGTCCAATCCTTGTGAAACTTGGAGGTTGTTTTGAGGAGAGGCTCCAGATGCCATGCTGAAAAATTGATGCATCTACCTCAAAAAAAAACAGCCCTTCCCGAGCCCCAGATACCCATAGATCAATTCCCCATGATACCCTGTGGGAATCATCCTCCATAGGGAATAATGGATTGCCCACCAGACAGTTCCCTCCCTTCCCCTGCTTTCTGATGAATCTGAAGTGGGGGGAGGGCCTCAAAACTGGGGATCCTCTGTCCCCACCTGGAGGTTGGCAACCCTCTTAATTATGCCTAGCCACACAGGAACAGATGTTTCCCACCTCCCCCTTCACAGATCAGACCACAGGATCCCTCTGACGGTTTGAGGGAGTGCTGTGGCCAGCAGTCCTACAGCGAGGAGGGAAGTTGACCCAACGTGTCTGTTCAACCATCCCTAATTACAGCCGCTCCAGTAATAACGGTTCCCAAGGCATCGGCCATGCGTTCATTAAGAGCTGATTCAGACAAGTGTACATAGTTCTCGTCTCGAGATGCCTTGGAGAAAGCTGCGTGGGCCGACTCCACACTGTTTGTGGTGGAACTTGATGTGGCTGCCGTTAAGTGGAGATGACTCAGCTGGTGAAGACTCTGGTTCAAGATTTCCAGTCACTGTTTCGGTTCCTCCACTCTTCAGCAGAAACTGCCTCTTCTGCTCTCAGGTTGTTTGTCCCCCCAACAAGGGCTTTTTGGATAGAAAAAGCCCAGCAGGAACTCATTTGCATATCAGAAGAAATAGAGCGGTTGCCCTTTAAATCGTGACGGAACTGCCCTGTTGGCAGCGGAGCAACACTTCGGAATGTACTTTTCAGTTCCAGTCAATATTGTTAATTAGTAACATTTGTACATATGAATTGTATTTTGGACCTTTGTGGATGAATTGCATAATTTTGCATAATTTTTGAGTGGGAACGCACAGGAACGCAGTTCCGGCTTGCTAGGCATCAGGGGGTGTGGCCTGCAAATGAGTTCCTTTTGGGCTTTTTCTACAAAAAGCCCTATGTGAAACAGTGGTGACATCATGGGGTGTGGCCTAAGATGCAAATTAGCTCCCGCTGCGCAAACTTTTTAAAATTTTTGCAGTAATTATAATTCAAGAAGCGTTTTAAGGTAGCTGCTGAGCTGATCTAATTCCGTACCCCTTCCGGTGATGTCGGGGGTGTGTGGCCTATGCAAATGAGTGGTGCTAATGAGCTCCGGCACCTCTTTTTCTGCCAGAGAGAAGTTGCAGGCTTTCGGTCAAAGCCCCCATTGCACAAAATTCAGATGCAGCGTGCGATCGTGATTCAGCTCCACATTTATACGGCTTGGGAAGGCGTCGGTGCCCTTGATAGAAACAAGGCTGGGCTGGAACCTGTGAAAGGCAATTCCAGGAACAGATTCAGGGAGAAGGGCAGGGTATGAATCCTCAGTTCTTCTTCTTCTTCTTCTTCTTCTTCTTCTTCTTCTTCTTCTTCTTCTTCTTCTTCTTCTTCTTCTTCTTCTTCTTCTTCTTCTTCTTCTTCTTCTTTCTGGCTGCACTGCTACCAGCATTCATGGAGTAGATGCTAAGGTAAAATGTGAGAGGCAGGCTTCTGTTTTCCCTCTGTTTTGCTAATCAGGTGTTTTCTGAGCTCCTTCCAAAAAGTAAGCAGGTAGATCTGGAAGAGGCCCAAACACGCCGAGAATACAGCAGGGATTTCACAAGGGGCGGCAGATGTGCGAAGAAGACGCTTGGAGAGTTCTTCAGCCCACACAAAACATTGATTGGGTTGGATTGGGAAATGACAGCTTTTGGGAGGAGGGGGGGGGGGGGTTAATTGCTCTCGCAAACCAGATAATCTGTTCTATTTGCTTCCAGCCTGTTAAAATGAAAGAGACGAAACTGAAAAGTCCAACTAATCTGAGGGGCTTTTTTTTTTAAAAAAAAACCCTTTTTAAAATGCGGGGATGGGGACCACGCTTTGTTTCTTCAGTGAGAAAAACGGAGTTTTGTTTGTTTGCTTATTGGCACATCTTTACAACCTTGGTGCTGGTGGCAAGTTGATAGACTTGATAGACTTATCCTCCATGAATGTCTTTTATCCAGGGGTGGCCAAACTTGTTTAATGTAAGGGCCACATAGAATAAATGTCAGAAGTTTTGTGAGCCAAAAGGGGGGAGAAGGAAGGAAGGAAGGAAGGAAGGAAGGAAGGAAGGAAGGAAGGAAGGAAGGAAGGAAGGAAGGAAGGAAGGAAGGAAGGAAGGAAGGAAGGAAGGAAGGAGACTGCAGACTGCAGATTTATACTCTGCCTTCTCTCTGAATCAGACTCAGAGTGGCTTACAATCTCCTAAATCTTCTCCCCCCCACAACAGACACCCTGTTAGGTGGGTGGGGCTGAGAGGGCTCTCATAGCAGCTGCCCTTTCAAGGACAACTCCTGCAATAGCTATGGCTGACCCAAGGCCATTCCAGCAGGTGCAAGTAGAGGAGTGGGGAATCAAACCCGGTTCTCCCAGATAAGAGTCCACAAACTTAACCACTACACCAAACTGGCTACACCAAAAGGCAGGAAGGCAAGAACATATGAACATCTATGAAAATATGAAGCTGCCTTATACTGAATCAGACCCTCAGGGGTTCATCAATGTCAGTCCTGTCTACTCAGACTGGCAGCGGCTCTCCAGGGTTTCAAGCTGAGGTTTTTCACGCCTGTTTGCCTGGACCCTTTTCAGTTGGAGATGCCGGGGATTGAACCTGGGACCTTCTGCTTACCAAGCAGATGCTCTACCACTGAGCCACCGTCCCTCCCCAGGAAGGCAGGGAGGGAGGGAGGGAGGGAGGAAGGAAGGAAGGAAGGAAGGAAGGAAGGAAGGAAGGAAGGAAGGAAGGAAGGAAGGAAGGAAGGGAGGGAGGGAGGGAGGGAGGGAGGGAGGAAGGAAGGAAGGAAGGAAGGAAGGAAGGAAGGAAGGAAGGAAGGAAGGAAGGAAGGAAGGAAGGAAGGAAGGAAGGAAGGAAGGAAGGAAGGAAGGAAGGAAGGAAGGAAGTTAGTTCAGAACTCATTAGCCTATACGTGAATTTTTTGACTCCACCTGTAATATCCTCCCTCCAGGAACAGGAAACCAACTTCTCATTCAACATTGTGGATAAATGACGGATGTGTCATTTTATTCCATTACCTCAAGGCCTCTCCATCTTGTTCAAGGGAACACTTGGGGTGGGCTTCACCCCACAACCATGTTGCTTTCTTCACTCGGTGGAGTGTGCCAAGTTGGAAATCCAGAGGGGAGGTGTTCACGGCATGGGGCTGCTGTACAACTTGCCACCTGGGAGTCTAAATGAGAAAGCAGAGGCAGCTCGATATTGCAGGGATCACCCGCGATTTGACTCAAATGCAAATGCTAGCCTGCCTATCAAGAATCCATTAATTCAGCTGGACAAATTCCTGGGAGATCCCCTGTGCTTCACTGTTTAACTAAGAAAACAAAAAGTGAACCGTTCCTCAGTTTACGGCATGATGACCTTGCTTAGCTGGAAAGGAAAGGTCCCCTGTGCAAGCACCAGTCGTTTCCGACTCTGGGGTGACGTTGCTTTTACAATGTTTTCACGGCAAACTTTTGACGGGGGTGGTTTGCCATTGCCTTCCCCAGTCATCTACGCTTTCCCCCTGGGGACTCATCTGACCGACCTCGGAAGGATGGAAGGATGAGTCAACCTCGAGCCGGCTACCTGAAAACCCAGCTTCCACTGGGGATCGAACTCAGGTTGCGAGCAGAGCTTAGGACTGCAGTACTGCAGCTTTAACACCCTGCACCACGGGAGCATTATTAATAATATTAATAATAATAATAATTAATGATATTAAGAATGCTTAGATGGCAACATTATTAATCCTTCAATACAGTTGCGTTTTACTATATCGAATGTGGAGAGTGGTTTAAACTACCCGTCCCTGCTCTTTTGCAAACCCAAATCCCAATTTCAGTTTCTTTGATTTTTGAAGATAACCCTAGATCAGGGATCCCCAGTCGTTGTTTTTAAAATCTGACCTTTGGAATTCTGGTGGGTGCAACCACAAAATGGTTGCCAGAGAAGGCGGAGCCACACACACATTCAGAGGAAGACCAAGCGCAAGGGAGAAAATGGGCATTTTAGAAATATGCCAGGAAAGAAGCATAACAGAGAACAAAAGCAACACTCATGGCAGACCGACATTATTTTCAGTTGCACTGTCTATCAGATCAACAATAGCCAATCAGAAGCTGGGCTGGGCAAAAGGTCCACCTGACTCCACCTCCAGTTTGGTGCAGTGGTTAAGTGCACGTACTCTTATCTAGGAGAACTGGGTTTGATTCCCCACTCCTCTACGTGCAACTGCTGGAATGGCCTTGGGTCAGTCATAACTCACTCAGAGCTGTTCTGCTCCAGAGTAATTTTCGGTAGTGGGAGGGATGGTGGCTCAATGGTAGAGCATCTGCTTGGGAAGCAGAAGGTCCCAGGTTCAATCCCTGGCATCTCCAAAAAAGGGTCCAGGCAAATAGGTGTGAAAAGCCTCAGCTTGAGACCCTGGAGAGCCGCTGCCAGTCTGAGAAGACAATACTGACTATGATGGACCAAAGGTCTGATTCAGTATAAGGCAGCTTCATATGTTCATATGTTCATCAGAGCTCTCATCCCCACCCTCCTCACACAGTGTCTGTTGACTTTGATGGACCCAGGGTCTGATTCAGTAGAAGGCAGCTTCATATGTTCATATTCAAATGTTCAAATGTACCCCACTGAGGCCCCTGTCTTTCCCAGGCTCCCCACCCACAAATCTCTAGGGTTTCCCAACCTGGAGCTGGTAACCCTACCTTCCCACCCCTCTCAGGTGACTGAGAGGACCTGGCAACTCTGTGTGGCATAGGTTTCCCAGGGCTAGTAATTGCCTACCCACCCCAGCTCCTAAATCCCACTGCTGCTTGGGTGTCCGGGGCAGAGGGGGAAATGGGGAGGGAGAAAATCACCACTGGTGTGACAGCATTTGGGGGTAGGGTTGCCAAGTCCAATTCAAGAAATATCTGGGGACTTTGGGGGAGGAGCCAGGAGACTTTGGAGGTGGAGCCAGAAGACAAGGGTGTGGATCCAGGAGACAAGACTTCGGAGGGTGGAGCCAAGATCAAGGCTGTGACAAGCATCATTGAACTCCTGATGCTGGCCCTATGGGCTGTCTCTGGGGTGGGTCGGAGGGTAAGGGGTGGCTAGCAGCTACTTAAGATACAGCACCGCCGCCTCCTGCCCTCTTTGATCCTCGGATTGCTTGACCCCCCCTCCCAGCCCTTTATTTAGGTGTTTTATCAGGGGTTGCATATGGTTTGTCTTCTTGATTTCCTTGTCACAATTTGGCAGTATCAGCACGGGGCTGGATCCATTCTTTGGAAAATTGGCCTGAGTGCGGACTTCCAGAGTATGGGGATCCTCTTAAGGGATCTGGCATGAAGGGCAACTGAGGTGCCCAGCCCGGGGACATGTAAACGGGGGATTACCCTCACGCTAAGGTGGCAGGGGAGACTACCCCTGGGCTTCCGTCCTAGAGGAATCCCTAACCTGCCATCTCAAGGTGACCGTGAAATAACAACGCTCACACTTCACATAGAAAAAAATGTACAATATTATCCACAATTTGTTTCTTCCAAAAATTCTCAACAGTGTTACAGACAATAAACCGTATTGCACAACACGCCTACTGTCCAGAAAAATCGTGTATTATTAAAGTCCAACGAATCATAAAAGAACCGGTCCAATGTTGTTTCGGGAAGACCCTTCTTCAGGGGACCGTCTTTTACTTTTATGGGTTCAGTGGTGTTGATGCGCCATTTTTAAGAAATGTTAAAAATTGTACATTAGCATATTCAGACTAAAAAAGCTAGCTTCTTGAAAAATGGCACATCAGCACCACTGAACCCATAAAAGTAAAAGACGGTCCCCTGAAGAAGGGTCTTCCCGAAACAAAATTGGACCGGTTCTTTTATGATTCGTTGGACTTTAATAATACACGATTTTTCTGGACAGTAGGCATGTTGTACAATACGGTTTATTGTCTGTAACACTGTTGAGAATTTTTGGAAGAAACAAATTGTGGATAATATTGAACATTTTTTCTATGCGGAGTGCGAGCGTTGTTATTTCACAGTTTCCTTTGCCTCCGTGGTCCCTCTCTCCACTGACATCCCAAAGTGACCAGCAGAGCATCGTCTGGCAGGCGGGTCAGTTGATGAGTGTTATCCTTACCCCGTGCTGTGCCAAGGCTTACTACAGCTATAACCAATAAAGTTGTGGCCAATTGTATTCCACTTTTCCTGAAAATGGTGTCCTTGTGTGTTATTTCAGTTGAAACGGTAGACTCAACTAGAATGTGTTAGTACGGAGGAATTTCGCCTGGGGTATCTGCCTTGGCCCCTCCCCCTGATGCTGGAGCCACATGCAATAACAGTCTGGTGTAGGGATTGCCAAAAACTTTGTGGTAAAACCATAGAGCTCCTGGCCATTCCTAGAGTGGACTGACACCGCTTCTGGGGAAAATCCAGATGGTGCCATCACACTGATGATGCTCCCCATTTTTCATCCTCCAGACTCCTGCTAGTTGCCAGAAAATTGCCGGGAACACTGCACTACAGTGTGAAACTCGAAAAGTTGAACTGAGGGTTACGAGGGTCCCATTTGCAACTGAGCTCCGGCCATTAGTATCCGCTCCCTCTTCCAAAACGCTACGGAAATTTATTCGCCGAAACAGTTGGATAATCACTCGAGCCAATTTCTTTATAGTCCAGCAGCCTTCCCATGTTAATCTTACTGAGTCTTTGAGATGTTGTGCGCGATGCATCTTGACGGAGGCAGTAATTGACTCTCCAGATGTTATCCACAAGAAGTCTAGGCCAATGAGGCCTCACCGCAGACCTCTGAAATCCCATTTAGTAAACTGAATTTATCTCTGCTGAGAAGGAACCAGCTGTTTAATTAGGATGAAAGGTTTGGGGAGGAAATAAACCAACCTTCTGGGCAGGAGAGATATTTTTCTAGCAGAATTTTTTTTTTTTTGCATGGGATATCGAGTCCTCAAATGCAAAGTGAATATCTGCCTGCTGAATGTCTGTATTTTATCTGCCAGGGATGGGTGAATATTTGTCAGCTTGATTTGCAGTTTGATCACAAATTGGTAGTGGCACACCTCTCCCCACCAAGTATGTACACACATTTACTGTGAAAAAATGTTCACCTATTATTTCATAAGAACGTAAGAGAAGCCATGTTGGATCAGGCCAATGGCCCATCCAGTCCTACATTCTGTGTCACATAAGAACATAAGAGAAACCCTGTTGGATCAGGCCAATGGCCCATCCAGTCCAACACTCTGTGTCACATAAGAACATAAGAGAAGCCCTGTTGGATCAGGCCAATGGCCCCTCCAGTCCAACACTCTGAGTCACATAAGAACATAAGAGAAGCCATGTTGGATCAGGCCAATGGCCCATCCAGTCCAACACTCTGTGTCACATAAGAACATGAGAGAAGCCATGTTGGATCAGGCCAATGGCCCATCCAGTCCAACACTCTGTGTCACATAAGAGAAACCATGTTGGATCAGGCAAATGGCCCATCCAGTCCAACACTCTGTGTCACATAAGAACATAAGAGAAACCCTGTTGGATCAGGCCAATGGCCCCTCCAGTCCAACACTCTGTGTCACATAAGAACATGAGAGAAGCCATGTTGGATCAGGCCAATGGCCCATCCAGTCCAACACTCTGTGTCACATAAGAACATAACATGTCGGATCAAGGCAATGGCCCATCCAGTCCAACACTCTGTGTCACATAAGAACATAAGAGAAGCCATGTTGCATCAGGCCAATGGCCCATCCAGTCCAACACTCTGTGTCACATAAGAACATAAGAGAAGCCCTGTTGGATCAGGCCAATGGCCCCTCCAGTCCAACACTCTGAGTCACATAAGAACATAAGAGAAGCCATGTTGGATCAGGCCAATGGCCCATCCAGTCCAACACTCTGTGTCACATAAGAACATGAGAGAAGCCATGTTGGATCAGGCCAATGGCCCATCCAGTCCAACACTCTGTGTCACATAAGAGAAACCATGTTGGATCAGGCAAATGGCCCATCCAGTCCAACACTCTGTGTCACATAAGAACATAAGAGAAACCCTGTTGGATCAGGCCAATGGCCCCTCCAGTCCAACACTCTGTGTCACATAAGAACATGAGAGAAGCCATGTTGGATCAGGCCAATGGCCCATCCAGTCCAACACTCTGTGTCACATAAGAACATAACATGTCGGATCAAGGCAATGGCCCATCCAGTCCAACACTCTGTGTCACATAAGAACATAAGAGAAGCCATGTTGCATCAGGCCAATGGCCCATCCAGTCCAACACTCTGTGTCACATAAGAACATAAGAGAAGCCATGTTGGATCAGGCCAATGGCCCATCCAGTCCAACACTCTGTGTCACATAAGAACATAAGAGAAGCCCTAGGCAAACAAGGCAATCGCCTAGGGTGCTGGCCTTGTGGGGGTGCCAAATTGGACACCCCCATGTGACTTAGTAACATTATCAATACAGAAGTGGCAAGCCAGAAGTTACACCGGTGCCATTAGTGGGGCCAGGACACTCTGGAATATGTCCAGAGGAGAGTAATGGAGATGGTGATGGGTCTGGAGACCTAGTCCTATGAAGAAAGGTTGAAGTCTTGAGAGGAGGCAGCTGAGAGGTAATAGGATCAACATCTTAGAATCACAGAATTATAAAGTTCGAAGGGACCTCTAGGATCATCTAGTCCAACCCCTGCACAATGCAAGAAACTCACAAACACCTCCCCCTAAATTCACAGGATCTTCATTGCTGTCAGATGGCCATCTAGCCTCTGTTGAAAAACCTCCAAGGTAGGAGAGCCCACCACCTCCCGAGGAAGCCTGTTCCACTGAGGAACTGCTCTAACAGTCAGGAAGTTCTTCCAAATGTTGAGCTGGAAACTCTTTTGATTTAATTTCAACCCATTTGTTCTGGTCCTACCTTCCAGGACCACAGAAAACAATTCCACACCCTGCAACAACAGATGCACATTGCAGCTGGGAGCTGGAACACAATGTTCCTGGTGGCGCTAGTTATAGGCGACGGTGCGCGTTGTGATCTCATTGAAATGCAACGTGCGGCAACGCTCCGTGGAGAGCAATGCAGCGCTGACATCTGTACCCCTGAGTACATTCTGAAACACACTCGGCTCCCTCCCGAAAACCATCTAGCTTGCGTAAGAGTTGATGCATCCAGATGCTGATTAATACTTCCCAGTGGAAAAGAGACTGGCACAAATTAACTCCTGGATTTAACGGAATGCAAGCCAGATAGAACAGGATGTAAGAAAGGTGTGAGAGAAATAAGACAAAGCGCTACAGCCTTGTCCCTAAGGAAGCTAATAATCTACCCTTTTACCAGGGAAGAAAATAAAGGAATGGGAGAAGAAGAGAAATCATGAATGAATGATGACAACCACAACAAACTTGCTAGGTACTTTCGGGGGGGGGGGGTGTTATGCAAAGAACTCCTTTGTATAAAGGGCTGCCAAGCTCTGGGTTCGGGCAGGGGTTGCCACATTGGGCTGGCCAGGGGAACCTCCCCCTACGTTTCTGGCATGATGACATCACCCGAAAGTGATGTCATTACACCAGCGATGTGAAGAAGAAGAAGATATTGGATTCATATCCTGCCCTCCACTCCGAAGAGTCTCAGAGCGGCTCACAATCTCCTTTACCTTCCTCCCCCACAACAGACACCCTGTGAGGTGGGTGGGGCTGGAGAGGGCTCTCCCAGCAGCTGCCCTTTCAAGGACAACCTCTGCCAGAGCTATGGCTGACCCAAGGCCATTCCAGCAGGTGGAAGTGGAGGAGTGGGGAATCAAACCCGGATCTCCCAGATAAGAGTCCGCATACTTAACCACTACACAAAACTGGCTTTCACCGTGTCACACGGTGGCCACTCTAGGCATTTCTGGGAAAACACTATGGGTTTCCTGGACACTCTAGCCACTTGAGCATCTGGCTAGAGCATCTGGGAAAACCATAGAGTTTTCCTGGAAATGCCTAGAGCGGCCATGCGTGACGTCACCAGTGCAATGATGTCACTTCCGGGTGACATCACTGCATCGCGCATGCGCTTTGTGAGCATGCAAGAGTCCCCCGCTGGAGAACGTGGGGGACTTGGCAACCCTATTTGCATATTAGGCCACAAACACCCCTGATGTAGCCAATCCTCCAAGAGCTTACAGGGCTCTTCTCACAGGGCCTGCTGTCAGCTCCAGGAGGATTGGCTACATCAGGGGGTGTGGCCTAATAGGCAAAGGAGGTCCTGCTAGAATTCCTTACAGGGGCTCTTCGTACCGGGCCTACTGTGAGCTCCAGGAGGATTGGCTACATCAGGGGTGTGAGGGCTAATCTGCAAAGGAGTTCCTGCTACAAAAAAAAAGCCCTGGTTACTTGTATATATTTTTCTAGCTCATTGCTTGAATTAGGAATGGCAACCTCCAGTGGAACCTGGGATATCCTAGTATTGCAGATCATCTTCAGAGTACAGAGACAAGTTCCCCTGGAGCAAATGGATGCTTTGGAAAGTGGACGCTCTGGCATTATAACCCACTGAAGTCCCTGTCTTCAGGCTCCATCCCCAACCTGGATCTGGCAACCCCACCCCCCATTCCCCTCCACTGGCTAGGAGGGGCTTAGAAACCCTGCTTTAAATAGACTCAATAACCCCATTCAGTCCCCAAGGACACATTGGCTGAGAACAGACAGGCTTTTAAAGCCGCCCGTAGGGCAGGAGGCAGGTGGACCAAAAAAGCGCATCCACATGTGCACATCTGCCTCCTGTTCCTGCACCGCCTCCAGCTTGCCAGGAGCCAGCTTGAAAAGGCGCCATTTTGAAAGTGGTGTCTTTTCGCTGGGGCATCTGGAAGGCCAGGAAGTGCCCGGAGAGCGCTTGGGTAGCTGCAGACGGGACACATGAGCTCCCCAGGTGCCCATGGCCGCCCCTTTTCCAAGCCCTTCCGGAAGCTCCAGGGTGCTCTATTTCCAGCCAGCTCTCTTTGGGGTGGCTTCAAGCTGCCTCAAACCAGCTGTCTGCTATCAGCCATTGTGTAGTAAGCGTAGTAAGAAGAGGAACCAAAGATTTCCTGGAGTGGGTACATGGAGGGAAGCATTTCTGGGGAACACCAGCAGAGAACTGATTTCTAAGTAGCCCCTCTTTAGTTCAGTCATATTTCAAAGCACTCCATTTGTGTATTCCACATCCCAGTTATCTTCTGTCATCATTTCATGAAGTTGACAGCAGCAAATGTAACATAGTAGGGGAAGAAGAAGAAAAGAAATGACACAACAACAACAACAAAAGGACTACCTAAGCTTCACATTTCTGGGATCCAAGATCACTGCAGATGGTGATGGTAGCCATGTAATTAAAAGATGTTTGTTCTTTGGGAGGATAGCTATGGCAACCCTAGGCAGTATAATAAAAAGTAGAGACATCACCTTGCCAACAAAAGTCTGTATACTCAAAGCTATGGCATTATGGTAGTAATGTATGGCTGTAGAGTTGTCACATAAGAACATACATGTTGGATCAGGCCAATGGCCCATCCAGTCCAACACTCTGTGTCACACACTGGCCAAAAAACCAGGCACCATCAGGAGGTCCACCAGTGGGGCCAGGACACTAGAAGCCCTCCAACTGTTGCCCCCCTCTAAGTGCCAAGAATACAGAGAATCACTGCCTCAGTCAGACAGTTCCAATAATATGCTGTAGCTAATAGCCACAGATGGACCTCTGCTCCATATTTTTATCCAATCCCCTCTTGAAGCTGTCTATGCTTGTAGCTACCACCACCTTCTGTTGACCTTTTTTATTGCAATCACACACTGTCTTGACATTTTCAGTGAGTTATCTACCTTGACCCCAAGATCTCCTTGGTCAGAAAGACTACTACTCTACATCTACTGCTTGGTCCTTTTAACTGGAGATGCCGGGGACTGAACCTTGGACCTTCTGCATGCCAAGAAGATGCTCCACCACTGAGTTACAGCCCCTCTGAGTAGGGCTTCTTTTGTAGCAGGAACTCCTTTGCCTATTAGGCCACACACCCTTGAAGCAGCCAATCCTCCAAGGGCTTACAGGGCCCTTTGTACAGGGCCTACTGTAAGCTCCAGGAGGATTGGTTATCCAGGAGGATTGGGGGAGGGACGGTGGCTCAGTGGTAGAGCTTCTGCTTGGTAAGCAGAAGGTCCCAGGTTCAATCCCTGGCATCTCCAAAAAGGGTCCAGGCAAGTAGGCATGAAAATCCTCAGCTTGAGACCCTGGAGAGCCGTTGCCAGTCTGAGAAGACAATACTGACTTTGATGGACCCAGGGTCTGATTCGGTATAAGGCAGCTTCATATGTTCCTCATATCAGGGAGCGTGGCCTAATATGCAAAGGAGTTCCTGCTTCAAAAAAGCCCCGCCTCCAAGGCATCACTTAAAAAAAAAAGTAATCTCATGAAAGAAATCCATCTCCCTCAGAGATCATGTGACTGACTACTACTTCCCCCCCCCCAGGTGTTCCAACTAATTGTCTGAAATAATTAGATGCTGTTTGGATAGCAGACTTGGCTCCAATTAATTGATAAGGAACAAGGTCATGGTAACAAAGGAGAGATTAATTCCAGAAACTTTCTCTTTGCCAACCTGCTCCAAAAGGTTATCAGGTGATTAACCCTTTTCTTCCAAAAGCGATTTATTAATTCCTAAGGAGATGAAATACCTCGAGGGGCTGGAGACCTAATTCCCCTAACTTAAAACAGAAGCTATTGGGACAGCAGAACTTTGTTGTCTTTGAAGACATACTGGGAGTCATGAAGATTTCCTTCCTTCCTTCCTTCCTTCCTTCCTTCCTTCCTTCCTTCCTTCCTTCCTTCCTTCCTTCCTTCCTTCCTTCCTTCCTTCCTTCCTTCCTTCCTTCCTTCCTTCCTTCCTTCCTTCCTTCCTTCCTTCCTTCCTCCCTCCCTCCCTCCCTCCCTCCCTCCCTCCCTCCCTCCCTTCCTTCTTCCTTCCTTCCTTCCTTCCTTCCTTCCTTCCTTCCTTCCTTCCTTCCTTCCTTCCTTCCTTCCTTCCTTCTTTCTGGAGGAATCTTCTGAAAGTCTCACTGGCTGTATTCACTTGACTATTTGGAAACTAACTTGATAAACATGATTACTATATGCATTGCCTGCTTTTACTCCATTGTCTTACCTTGCTTTAATTCATTCGCATTATTTTCTAGTTCTGTATTCCTAGTCATAAGGGCATGAGAAGAGCCCTGCTGGATCAGAACAGTGGTCCTTCTGTCCCACACAGTGGCCAACCAGTTCTTCTGAGGGACACCGAGAGCCATTCACAGACTCTAATCTGGGAGAGCAGGTTTTGATTCCCCACTCCTCTACATGTACCTGTTGGTATGACCTTGGGTCAGTCATAACTGTCTCGGAGCTGTTCCCCTCAAGAGAAGTACTCTGAGAGCTCTCTCAGCCCCACCTACTTCACAGGGTGCCTGTTGAAGGGAGGGGAAGGGAAAGGAGATTGTAAGCTGCTCTGAGAATTCAAGTGAAGGCTGAGGTATAAATCCAATCTTCTCCCCTCCTCCTTCTTCCTCCTCCTCCTCTTCCTCTTCTTCTTCCTAACAAAGGTCTTGAGGCTGAGACCTTTCCCTGACGTTCCCTCTTGGGTCTAGAATTAATAGGTAACATGGAGATTCCCCTCAGTCACCATGGCTAATAGCCAATGAAAAACCTATCCCCCATTGTCGTATTTCATTGCTCATTGGTTATCTTATGCCATCTGACTGCACTGTTGGTACCCTGTAATAACCTCAAGTTTCAGCAAGAATCATAGAGCTGGAAGGTATCTCCAGGGTCATCTAGTCCAACCCGCTGCAAAATGCAGGAAATTCACAAACAGCCCCCCTACACCTCGTGCAGTGATCACTGCTCCATGCCCAAAAGATGGCACAAAACCTCCAGGATTCCTGGCCAAATTGGTCTGCAGAGAAATTGCAGCCTGACCCCGAAATAGCGATCAGCATTTCCCTGAGTGTCTAGGAAAAGGCCATGAGAACTAAAGAAAAGTGGACTATCAATGAAATAAATGGGGGGGGGGGGAGTAAGTTTCATTAGTCCAGTTTCAGATGGTACCCGTGTTGGTCCGCAATTGAACAGCTAGTTTTAAGTCCAATAGTGCATCAGAGACCAAGTAGATTTTGGGGAAAGAACCTTACAAGAACTTTCACTCTCAAAAGCTTATTTAGGGTGCAACTGAATTTGAATCCAATTTGTGTTTGTGTCAATTAGATACTGCCAGGGGTGGAATTCTAGCAGAAGCTCCTTTGCATATTAGGCCACACACTCCCTGATGTAGCCAATCCTCCGAGAGCTTACAAGGCTCTTTTTTGCAAGCTCCCGGAGGATTGGCTACATCTAGGGTTGCCAAGTCCAATTCAAGAAATATCTGGGGACTTTGGGGGTGGAGCCAGGAGACTTTGGGGGTGGACCCAGAAGAGATGGAGGTGGAGCTAGAAACAAGGTTGTGACAAGTGTAATTGAACAGCAAAGGGAGTTCTGGCCATCACATTTAAAGGGACCGCACACCTTTTTAAATGCCTTGCTTACACTGGAAATAATGAAGGACAGGGGCACCTACTTTTGACGCTCATAGAATCGGACCCCCTGGTCCAATCGTTTTGAAACTTGGGGGGTATTTTGGGGAGAGGCACTGGATGCTATGCTGAAAATGTGGTGCCTCTGCCTCAAAAAACAGCCCCCCCCAGAGCCCCAGATACCTGCAGATCAATTCTCCATTGTTTCCTATGGAAATAAGTCTCCATACGGAATAATAGAGTTCTCAGCAGACATTTCCCTCCCCCCAAACCAGCTTTTCTGAAGCAGGGGGAGGGCCTCCAAACCGAGGGATCCCCTGCCCCCACCTGGGGATTGGCAACCCTAGCTACACCAGGGGTGTGTGGCCTAATATGCAAAGGAGCTCCCGCTAGAATTCCACCCCTGGATACTGCTGTCCTCTAACCTCCTTCCACATAGGTCAGCGAGTTCCAGGTTAGGAATACCTGGAGATTTGAAGGGTGGAGCCAGAGGAGGGCAGGTTTCGGAAAGGGACTTTAATATGGTTTAGGGTTGCCAAGTCCGATTCAAGAAACATCTGGGGACTTTGGAGGTGGAGCCAGGAAATTTGGGGGTGGAGCCAGGAGACATCGAGGCGGAGCCAGGAGCAAGGGTGTGACAAGCATAATTGAACTCCAAGGGAGTTCTGGCCATCACATTTAAAGGGACAGCACACCTTTTTAAATGACTTCCTTCCATAGGAAATAATGACGGATAGGGGCACCTTCTTTTGGGGCTCATAAAATTGGACCCCCTGGTCCAATCGTTTTGAAACTTGGGGGGTACTTTGGGAAGAGGCACTATATATAGTATAATGAAAATTAGGTGCCTCTACCTCAAAGAACAGCTCCCCTAGAGCCCCCAAAACCTCCAGATCAATTCCCCATTATGCCCCATGAGAATCGATCTCCGCATAAGGAATAATGAAGTGCTCAGCAGACGTTCCTCCCCTCCCCCCCCGTTTCTGGCGACTCTGAAGCGAGGGATTGGCCTCTATACTCACGAGTTACAGCCAACTTCTTCCAAGTAACACAGACACCCCATCCCAAGAGGAAGCCTTTCCAATCGAAGTCAGGAGCCTCCAGAGGGGGGAAGTCACATGATGGCTTTGGGGGCGGGGCTTCCCCCTGCCGGCCAGCTGACTGGGGGCGGGAAGGAGCCAGGGAAAGTGGAAGAACCCCCGCTGGGACCTGGGGATTGACAAGCCTAATATGGTTTAATGACTCAGCTTCCAACAAGGCTATTTTCTCCAGGTGAACTGATCTCTGTTATCTGGTCCTGAAATCATTTCTAATCTCAGGAGATCTCCAGACCACACTTGAAAGTTTCCAACCATATAAAAGAGAAGTCACGGATGAACATACAGTAAACACAACCCATGGGTTATAATGACAAATTAACTATATAATATCAAGTATGCAGTCACAAAACAATACAGTAAGTCCCTCATGAAATGAACAACACCTTCCACTGCAATGCAAAGTCCAATATAATAATAATAATAATAATAATAATAATAATAATAATAATAATAATAATAATAATAATAATAATAATAATAATAATAATAATAATAATAAATAATAATATTTTTATTTATATCCCGCCCTCCCCGCCTAAGCAGGCTCAGGGCGGCTAACAACTTCCATAAAATATACAATACAGTAGTTATACAAGATGTTAAAATCGACATTATCTAAAAACCATTCTAAATTCACATTCACAATTCACATTTAACATAATTTGACAGTAACAGTGATGTTCCTGGCGCTATTTCTGTCAGTTTACGTGATAACGAAGATCCCTGAGGCAAAATCATTTTGGCGGATCCATTTGTTTAGCGATCATTAATCAGCAATCTGTAAAAGCCAGCCTAAAAAGGAAGGTCTTGCAGGCCCTGCGGAATTGGTCAAGACCCCACAGGGCCCGCACCTCTTCCGAGAGCTGGTTCCCTAGGCATGGAGCTGTGATGGAGAAGGCCCGTGCGCGGGTGTTCTGCAATTTGGCCTCCTTTGACCCAGGGATAGTCAGCTTGTTCTTTTCTGCTGACCTCAGTGCTCTCTGGGGCTCGTATAGTCCCGTTCCTGACAGAACATACAGTGGCACGTCTTCTGATGCTATCAAAACGTTCCGAAACCATGTATCCGCTGTGCAAATATCTCGAAATGGAATGGAAGGTCCCCGGACACGTCGTCGACTTCCGCTACACCTGTTTCAAATCCTCTTTCAACAAGGGATATCCCACAGTTTCAGGAGATGATGAATAACAATTTCTTAAATAGAAATTTCAGTTTGGTGTAGTGGTTAAGTGTGCGGACTCTTGTTCTTGGGAGAACCGGGTTTGATTCCCCACTCCTCCACTTGCAGCTGCTGGAATGGCCTTGGGTCAGCCCTAGCTCTTGCAGGGGTTGTCCTTGAAAGGGCAGCTGCTGTGAGAGCCCTCTCAGCCCCACCCACCTCACAGGGTGTCTGTTGTGGGGGGAGAAGATATAGAAGATTGTAAGCCGCTCCGAGTCTCTGATCCAGAGAGAAGGGCGGGGTATAAATCTGCAGTCTTCTTCTTCTTCATAGGGACACTAGGTTTCCAAGCATGCTCTGTCTATGGCTGCTCAATCAGAAGGTCCGGCTAAAGGATCAGGCAGTAGGTGATGGGAAAGGCCTCTGCCTGAGACCTTGAAGAACTGCTGCCAGTCTGAGTGGACAGTACTGACCTTGAGAGACCAAGGGTCTGATTCAATTTAAGGTAGCTTCATATGTCTGGGTGGACCCATAGCTCAGTGGTAGAACATCTGCTTGGTATGCAAAAGGTCCTAGATTCAATCTAAAAAGACTAGGGAATAGGTGATGGGAAAGACCTCTGCCTGAGACCCTGGAGAACTGCTGCCAGTCTGAGTAGACAATATCAACCAAGAGCCAGTTTGGTGTAGTGGTTAAATGTGCAGACTCTTATCTGGGAGAACTAGGTTTTGATTTCCCACTCCCTCCACTTGCAGCTGCTGGAATGGCCTTGGGTCAACCATAGCTCTACCAGAGTTGTCCTTGAAAGGGCAACTGCTGTGAGAGCCCTCTCAGCCCCACCCACCTCACAGGGTGTCTGTTGTGGGGGAGGAGGATAAAGGAGATTGTGTGCAATTCTGATTCGGAGCGGAGGGCAGGGTATAAATCCAATATTTTCTTCTCCTCCTTCTCTTTCTCCTCCTCCTCTCTCCCTCCTTCTCCTCCTCCTAATTCTCCTCCTCGTTCTCCTCCTCTTCCTCCTCCTTCTTCTCCTCCTCCTTCTCCTCCTTCTCCTCCTCCTTTTCCTTCTCCTTTTCCTCCTCCTTCTCCTCCTTCTCCTCCTCGTTCTCCTCCTTCTTTGGTCTGATTCAGTACAAGCCAGCTTCTTGTGAAGCAGTGGGTGAACTTGTTGTAATCACTTGGCTGGGCCAAGCGGAAGAACTTTTTTGGTGCCTCCAGAGTTGCTTTGTTTTTGTTTGCTCCTGGATGCTTGCAGGGGGATTGGCCTAACATGCTTTTTCCTGGAATGTTCAAGGCCCAATCTGGTCGTGACAAGGTGCCACCTGGCAACCTGGTATAGCTCACTTGGAACTCCTGGGGAAAAGTTGGCTTCAGACAAATGAATAAATAAGCAAAACAACAATGTCCTTTGGTTGAAGCTGTAGAAAAGACGTTGCCAATAAAACAGGGTTTTCCCACTTCTCACTGAGAATATTCCAAACCAGAGCGAGCCAGAGCGAGAGAAAGGGAAGACTGTGCTGTCATGATGTTTAAATCAAACTCAACTCATCCCGTCTTTCTCAGCTGGGAAATGGAGCGTTTCATTAACATGACAATTGTAGACCAAAAGAAGCGCCATATGTGTGTGGATTTTTATACTGACCGAAGATGAAAATTCCTGGAAGGTTGCCTATCTCGGGTCGCAGCAGAAGCTTTTCATTAAACGACTCGGCGTTTGCTGGTGGAAACTGGCACACGGTTTTGGGATATGAGCATTCTGTCAAGTGCTACTGAATACCACTCAAGTCAGTCTGGGAAAATGGCCAGTGCTTCTTGTTGGAGTGAGCGACTCGGCATGCCCGGACATTAGGGGGCGCTGCATCACTCTAAGTGTGTACGGGTGTTATCTCCTTGGATTGGATCTCTCTTTGTCTTAGACCGATTCCCCACTAGCCTTATGCCGCTCTCACACACCTCCTCTCTGCGGGGCTTCTGTCGGATTTCACACTATCTGCCCCGGGGCTGCAACTAGCGTCACCTTTTTTGCGCAGCAAACAGAAACTGGTTTTTAGAGGATCTTGTTCGCTGTGCAAAAGAGGCAGAGCGAGTTGAAGCCCCGGAACAGATAGTGTGAGATCCGATGGAAGGCCCGTGGAGAAATCGGTCTTAACCTGGGAAACGCCCTCTGACCAATGTTCCCTCTAAGCTATGGAGTCTTGAGAGCAAAAATTCTACTTTTGTGAACTACTGGCATTAAAGTTGTGAGCTACGGCATAGATTAGTTTGTTGTTCGGCATAAGAACATAAGAGAAGCCATGTTGGATCAGGCCAACAGCCCATCCAGTCCAACACTCTGTGTCACACAGTGACAAAAAAAATTATATATACACACACACTGTGGCTAATAGCCACTGATGGACCTCTGCTCCATATTTTTATCTAAACCCCTCTTGAAGCTGGCTATGCTTGTGGCCGCCACCACCTCCTGTGGCAGTGAATTCCACATGTTAATCACCCTTTGGGTGAAGAAGTACTTCCTTTTATCCGTTTTAGATTAGTTTTTCCTGAGCTGAGACAAAAAGGTGTGAGCTGGAGGCTTAAAAATTGTGAACTAGCTCACACTAACTCAGCTTAGAGGGAACACTGCCTCTGACATCTCCTTTCTCCCTTTGTCCCCTCTCTCCCTTCACATGGCCTTCCATGGAGATGAATGGCTCTGCAGGTCTCTCTTGGAGAGACGATGCCCTCATACTCCCACACACATGATTCCAGACGAGCCAGAAATTTCTGACAGGGGAAGCGCTCTGCAGATTAGGCTCCTTTCTCTTCTGCCGACTGCAACCTGAATGTGAACTGGATTTACTTGAATAAATACTAAACTCCTATGACCGGACAAAACTCTGCTATATTAAGCAACTATCCCAATAAATTCCATCCAAGCAGCACCCTTCGCCAGAAGCCAGACAGACCGACTCAGTTCAGATGTCACGCAAAGGTATACTTTTATTTTTAGCTGCAGCTAGTTCACAAACTAGGCTCTGACTTCCGGATAACCATTCAAATGCTGGTTTGCCTTGATAAATCCTGGCTTGACCTCCAGCAGTCTTTTTCTCCAGACGCTTGCGCTGCATCAGAAGTGGTACCAGCAAACATGCCTGTGTTGGATCCTTATGAATGCTTCCATATGTCCTATAGAACAGGAATCCCCAACCCCCGGTCTGTGGCCCAGAAACGGCCTGTGGCTTGTTAGCAACCGGACCGTGAGTTGTATAATTATTTCATGATATATTACAATGTAGTAATTATAATAAGAAGACATTGGATTTATATCCCGCTCTCCACTCTGGATCTCAGAGTGGCTCACAATCTTCTTTATCTTCCTCCCCCACAACAGACACCTTGTGAGATGGGCGTGGCTGAGAGAGCTCTCCCCAGAAACTGCCCTTTCAAGACCAACTCTGCGAGAGCTATGGCTGACCCAAGGCCATTCCAGCAGCTGCTAGTGGAGGAGTGGGGAATCAAACCTGGTTCCCCCAGATAAGAGTCCTCACACTTAACCACCACACCAAAAAAAAAAGGGTGCGTCACAACAAAATAAAGTGCACAATCATTGTATCATTTCAAAACCATCTCCCCCCCCCCTCTCGCCCTCGGTCCGTGGTAAAATTTTCTTCCACAAAACCACTCCCTGGTGCCAAAAAGGTTGGGGACCACTGCTATAGAACTATATCAATGCAATCGAGGAGTTGTGGCTTAGTGGTAGAGCATCTGCTTTGCTCGCAGAAGGTCCCAGGTTCAATCTTCAGTGTCTCCAGTTCAAGGACCAGGCAGTAGGTGATGCAAAAGACTTCCTATCTGAGAACCTGGAGAGTGGCTGCCATCATAGTAGACAATAGTGACCTTGAAGTCTGACTTCAATACCGGGAAAGTTAGTAGAAAGCATTATCAAGGACAGAATGAGTAGGCACATTGATGGACACGGGTTATTGAGGAAGACTCAGCATGGGTTCTGTAAGGGAAGATCTTGCCTCACTAACCTGTTACGTTTCTTTTAGGGGGTGAACAAACATGTGGACAAAGGAGATCCGATAGATGTTGTTTACCTTGACTTCCAGAAAGCTTTTGATAAAGTTCCTCATCAAAGGCTCCTTAGAAAGCTTGAGAGTCATGGAGTAAAAGGACAGGTCCTCTTGTGGATCAAAAACTGGCTGAGTAATAGGAAGCAGAGAGTGAGTATAAATGGGCAGTCTTCGCAGTGGAGGACAGTAAGCAGTGGGGTGCCGCAGGGCTCGGTACTGGGTCCCATGTTCTTTAACTTGTTCATAAATGATTTAGAGTTGGGAGTGAGCAGTGAAGTGGCCAAGTTTGCGGATGACACTAAATTGTTCAGGGTGGTGAGAACCAGAGAGGATTGTGAGGAACTCCAAAGGGATCTGTTGAGGCTGGGTGAGTGGGCGTCAACGTGGCAGATGAGGTTCAATGTGGCCAAGTGCAAAGTAATGCACATTGGGGCCAAGAATCCCAGCTACAAATACAAGTTGATGGGGTGTGAACTGGCAGAGATTGACCAAGAGAGAGATCTTGGGGTCGTGGTAGATAACTCACTGAAAATGTCAAGACAGTATGCGTTTGCAATAAAAAAGGCCAACGCCATGCTGGGAATTATTAGGAAGGGAATTGAAAACAAATCAGCCAGTATCATAATGCCCCTGTATAAATCGATGGTGCGGTCTCATTTGGAGTACTGTGTGCAGTTCTGGTTGCCGCACCTCAAAAAGGATATTATAGCATTGGAGAAAGTTCAGAAAAGGGCAACTAGAATGTTTAAAGGGCTGGAGCACTTTCCCTATGAAGAAAGGTTGAAACGCTTGGGACTCTTTAGCTTGGAGAAACGTCGACTGAGGGGTGACATGATAGAGGTTTACAAGATAATGCCTGGGATGGAGAAAGTAGAGAACGAAGTACTTTTCTCCCTTTCTCACAATACGAGAACTCGTGGGCATTTGATGAAATTGCTGAGCAGACAGGTTAAAACGGATAAAAAGAAGTACTTCTTCACCCAAAGGGTGATTAACATGTGGAATTCACTGCCACAGGAGGTGGTGGCGGCAGCTACAAGCATAGCCACCTTCAAGAAGGGTTTAGATAAAAATATGTAGCAGAGGTCCATCAGTGGCTATTAGCCACAGTGTGTGTGTATATATATATAAAAAAATTTGGCCACTGTGTGACTCAGAGTGTTGGACTGGATGGACCATTGGCCTGATCCAACATGGCTTCTCTTATGTTCTTATGGATTCTATGACAGCATACCCCACTGAGGTCCCTGTCTTCCCTAGGGTCCCTCCTCAAATCTCCAGGAGTTTCCCAACCTGGAGCTGGCAGCCATACCTCTTCATCCCCTGCTGGTGACCAGGGGGTGACCCTACAACCCTTCACTGGTAAGACTGCGACATAATTAATGAGCTCTGGTTCACACAATGCCCTTCTTCTCATGACCTCAGCACCACAGAAGAACAGAGGAGGCATGGTGTCAAGCCACCCAGTACTTCAAATAACGAGATCCTTCGGTTCATCAAATAGATTCATTTATTTGGGGAGGGACGGTGGCTCAGTGGTAAAGCATCTGCTCGGTAAGCAGAAGGTCCCAGGTTCAATCCCTGGCATCTCCAACTAAAAAGGGTCCAGGCAAATAGACATGAAAAACCTCAGCTGTTCAAGGGGAAGGACGATGGCTCAGTGGTAGAGCATCTGCTCGGGAAGCAGAAGGTCCCAGGTTCAATCCCCAGCATCTCCAACTAAAAAGGGACCAGGCAAATAGGCGTGAAAAACCTCAGCTGTTCAAGGGGAAGGACGATGGCTCAGTGGTACAGCATCTGCTCGGTAAGCAGAAGGTCCCAGGTTCAATCCGTGGCATCTCCAACTAAAAAGGGTCCAGGCAAATAGACATGAAAACCTCAGCTGTTCAAGGGGAGGGATGGTGGCTCAGTGGTAGAGCATCTGCTTGGTAAGCAGAACGTCCCAAGTTCAATCCCCGGCATCTCCAACTAAAAAGGGTCCAGGCAAGAAGGTGTGAAAAACCACAGCTTGAGACCCTGGAGAGCCACTGCCAGTCTGAGTAGACAATACTGACTTTAATGGACCAAGGGGCTGGTTCAGTAGAAGACAGCTTCATATGTTCGTATGTGCATATTCAGGTTAGGGCTCAGGCATCATGGACAGCTTCAGTGAAATGAATAGAGAAGCAGGGGTAGAGTTAACACTATATAGGAAATAACTGACCGTTACTGCTTGGCGGGAACATTGCAGACCTAAAGGTTAGAGGTTAACACAATACTGTAACTCTGCTACAAAGCACACTTTGGTACTGATAAGCGGCTGGGTATTACAAAAGTTGGCACCTCGCATTCCAGAGTAAGACATAATACAGGATGCAGGTTATAAACATTGCTGTCCCTTTGTTGTTAAGGTTGTAAATAACATACCCCTGATAACCCTGGAGGGAAAGGGAAGGAGGGAGGTTTGACACAGGGCTCTTTTTGTAGCAGGAGTTAATTTGCATATTAGGCCACACCTCCTTGATGTAGCCAATCCTCCAAGAGCTCGCAGGGCTCTTCTTCCAGGGCCTACTGTAAGCTTCTGGAAGATTGGCTACATCAAGGAGGTGTGGCCTAATATGCAAAGGAGCTCCTGCTACAAGAGGAGCCCTGAGAGGAAAAATTCTTTCACGGCCCTCAATACAGTAGGGTTGCCAAGTCCAATTTAAGAAATATCTGGGGACTTTGGGGGTGGAGCCAGGAGACTTTGGGGGTGGAGCCAGGAGACTTTGGGGGTGGAGCCAGGAGACATTAGGGGTGGAGCCAAGATCAAGGCTGTGACAAACATAATTGAACTCCAAAGGGAGTTTTGGCCCTCGCATTTAAAGGGACGGCACACTTTTTCAATTCCTCCCTTCCATAGGAAATAATGAAGGATAGGGGCACCTTCTTTTGGGGCTCATAGAATTGGACCCCCTGGTCCAATCTTTTTGAAACTTGGGGGTTATTTTGGGGAGAGGCACTAGATGCTATACTGAAAATTTGGTACCTCTACCTCAAAAAACAGCCCCCCTCCCTGAGCCCCAGATACCTGTGGATCAATTCTCTATGATTTTCTATGGGAATAAATCTCCCTAGGGAATAACAGAGTTCCCAGCAGAACTTTCCCTCCCCTCCCCCCTCCCTTTCTGAGGACCCTGAAGGGGGGGCTCCAAACCGGGGGATCCCCTGCCCCCACCTGGGGACTGGCAACCCTAGGGAGGGAAGGGAAGGGAGCGGGCGAAGGGGAGTGGGGCCAATCACTTGCCTGGCTGGGCTTGGATTGGCAACATTCTAGGGCGGGCCGTCGGAGACCTTCGGGATGGAGTCTTGGGGAGGGGGCGTCAGGATCCAGCCAGCCAGCCGTGCTGCGAGCAAGGAAGAGGCTCTGCCTGGCGGTAGGGTCTCCTCGGGAGGAGAGAGAGGGGGGGCTGCTGCGTTTCTCTCAAGCTCTGGCGCCTTCGCTTTCCCCCCACCCCCAACGGCTCTTTCCCTCCCATCCCCTGCCCTCTTTGCCATTTGGGCTTGTCCTGATTGAGAGGCGAGCTACTACTACACCAAACTGGCAGGGACTCCTCGGGAGGAGAGAGAGGGACTGCCTCTTTGGCGGCGCGCTGGGCAGGGGCGCTCCTGCTGGGCCGTGTGTGTGTGTGCTGCCCTTCTCCGGAGCTCCTGCACGTTGGCCTCCCCCGCCCCCACCGCGAAGGCTCCCTCTCTCCCGTCCCCTTCCCTCCTCGCTTTTTGGGACCTTCTTGATCGAGAGGCCAGCGGGCTCCTGAGCGCCCCTCTGGCTGGTCTGGGGGGAAGGAAAGGGGGGGTTGCCCTTTGTGGCCGGCGGGGCCTTGGAGCGCAGCAGGGCGCGGAGGGGGGGAGGAGCCATCCAGCAGGTGCCCGGGCCATGCTGCGCTCGAGGCACAGCCTGTGCCTGGCGGTAGGGTCTCCTCGGGAGGAGCGAGAGGGGCTCCCTCCCGCACCATTTCCTGAGGAATGGCTTGGGGTACGGTTGCCGTTTCCCCCTTCTCCCCCCGCTTCCATTTTTGGGGGGAGCGGGAGAAGAGGGCGGAAATCCTGGGGTCCCCCGCCAGGGCAGGAGGGTTGGGACCCCTACAATAGAGTGAACAGGTTTTATGATTCTCCAATAAGTATTCCACCCACCCACCCCCTCTCTCTCTCCATGAAAATCTAATTTTTCAAGGCCCCAGACTGGTCGCTTGATCCAACGCAGCTGAGTTTAGCATTTATTCCACGCTTCCTGCCCACCCGAGAAAAATCACAAACAACAGACGTCGGGAAGCTGGTCCCGCAAGCAACTTCGAGAGAACGATCAGCACAGCCTTAAAGCAGGGAGCTCTTCGGTGTTTAATATCGACTATTAAAGCCGCCCTTGTGTGCTGTCAGAGGCTGGGAAAAGAGGGAAGCGCCATGCTAATGGTCAAAAGCTGCAGATGTTAAAACGCTAACCGTCCAATAAATCTCCGGAAAGGCGTTTTTATCATGTTGCTCCCTGCTGCATTTCTGCATATATATTTTTTTTCTGGACGAATTCATTGCAACAAAGCGGCATCTGTTGGAGGGGGGGGGGAAGAGATTTAAATGACAGCATTTATTAGAGCGAACCACTCTGGCAATTAACCGTAAGTCGGGGAAATGGTGAACGAACTCTCCTGTATCCGTACCTTTTCATTTCCAGGCAAATGGCGTTATAATCAATGCAAAACCCCTCCTAGATCATTCCACCGGTTACAGCAAAGCACGTCCTAAGGAGAGACGAGTATACATGTTTTATTTCATTCATATTTGGTTTTATTTTGGTATAATAACAGCTGTTAATCATTTCATGAGAACATAAGAGAAGCCATGTTGCATCAGTCCAACACTCTGCGTCACATAAGAACATAAGAGAAGCCCTGTTGGATTTGGCCAATGGCCCATCCAGTCCAACACCCTGTGTCACATAAGAACATAAGAGAAGCCATGTTGGATCAGGCCAATGGCCCATCCAGTCCAACACTCTGTGTCACTTAAGAACATAAGAGAAGCAATGTTGGATCAGGCCAATGGCTCATCCAGTCCAACACTCTGTGTCACATAAGAGAAGCCATGCTGGATCAGGCCAATGGCCCATCCAGTCCAACACTCTCTGTCACACAGTGGCAAAAAACTTTATATATACACACACACTGTGGCTAATAGCCACTGATGGACCTCTGCTCCATTTCATATCACACCTGTTTGGATTATTGTATTCAGTCCTGATAGTGTTTGCTTTCAATGGGGAAATAAATCTCTATCATTTCCCCTCCCTCTCAAATGCTTCATCTCCAAGTCCAGACTACAGAGAGCATTTCCACTGGAGAAAATGGGTTATTTTGGAGGGTGGACTCAATGATAGGGGTGGCCAAATTGTGGCTTAGGAGCCACATGTGGCTCTTTCGCATATTTTGTGTAGCCCTCGAAGACCCCACCACTCATTTCTCTAATTAAACCATTACTCCCCTCCCAAATTCTCCTTCAGATCACATGAAGTGAGGGTGTCGCTTTACTCTGGTAAGACCTCACCTGGAGGATTGTGTTCAGTTGTGGGCACCTGAATCTGGAGGAGGGGGGAATCGAACCCAGTTTCCCCAGATTAGAGTCTGTGCTCTTAACCACTTCTCCAAACTGGCTTGCCATGCAAGCATGACGGTGTCACTTCTGGTAAAAACCCAGAAGTGATGATGGGCTGCTCTAGGAATCACCAGAGACTCTATGTTAAAATATAAGAGACACCAACAATTCCTAGAGCTACCTTATGTCACTTCTGAGTTTTTTAACCAGAAGTGATGCAACGCCACATGGGATGCTGCCTTTTTATTGTTTCCCTTCTGCCACTGCAGACAATGGGAACTGGAGGTTGGAAATCTTATTTCTATTCTTCACAAGCCCTTCTTTGAACTTCGGAATAATTTCAGAGACCTTATGTGGAGGTGCTCAGTTTTGGGCACCACATTTGAAGAAGGATATAGACGAGCTGGAACGGGTCCAGAGGAGGGTGACGAAGATGGTGAGGGGTCTGGAGACCAAGTCCTATGAAGAAAGGTTGAAGGAGCTGGGCATGTTCAGCCTGGAGAGGAGGCGGCTGAGGGGTGATATGATCACCATCTTCAAGTACTTGAAGGGCTGTCATATAGAGGATGGTGCGGAATTATTTTCTGTGGCCCCAGAAGGTAGGACCAGAACCAATGAGTTGAAATTAAATCAAAACTGTTTCTGGCTCAATATTAGGAAGAACTTCCTGACTATTAGAGCGGTCTCTCAGTGGAACAGGCTTCCTTGGGAGGGGGTGGTGGGTTCTCCTTCCATGGAGGTTTTTAAATAGAGTTTAGATGAGCATCTGACAGCAATGAAGATCCTGTGAATTTAGGGGGAGGTGTTTGTGAGTTTCCTGCATTGTTCAGGGGTTGGACTAGATGACCCTTGAGGTCCCTTCCCACTCTATGATTCTATGATTTTAAGATGTTGATCCCATTACCTCTCAGCCATCTCCTCTCCAGACTAAACATGCCCAGCTTTTTAACTGGCTCTTCAGGAGGTGCTGATGCTCTCCTTCCATCTGACAGCAATGAAGATCCTGTGAATTTAGGCGGAGGTGTTTGTGAGTTTCCTGCATTGTGCAGAGGGTTGGACTAGGTGACCCTGGAGGTCCTTTCCAACTTTATGATTGTATGATTCAAAACCCTCACACACAGGATTCTCTCTTCTGAATTTTCATCTTGTTCTGTCCCCATTTCACGAACATAAGAAAAAAGATTCTTATGTACATAATAGAGAGGTAAAACTACTTCAGTGTGTGAGTTTTCATCCTTTTCCAAGATCCTCACACAAGGCTGTGTCATAGGGTTGAAAGCCTCCAAGTGCGACCTGGAGAACTTTTAAGAACATAAGAGAAGCCATGGTGGATCAGGCCAATGGCCCATCCAGTCCAACACTCTGTGTCACATAAGAACATAAGAGAAGCCATGTTGGATCAGGCCAATGGCCCATCCAGTCCAACACTCTGTGTCACTTAAGAACATAAGAGAAGCAATGTTGGATCAGGCCAATGGCTCATCCAGTCCAACACTATGTGTCACATAAGAGAAGCCATGCTGGATCAGGCCAATGGCCCATCCAGTCCAACACTCTGTGTCACATAAGAACATAAGAGAAGCCATGTTGGATCAGGCCAATGGCCCATCCAGTCCAACACTCTGTGTCACTTAAGAACATAAGAGAAGCAATGTTGGATCAGGCCAATGGCCCATCCAGTCCAACACTCTGTGTCACATAAGAACATAAGAGAAGCCACGTTGGATCAGGCCAATGGCCCATCCAGTCCAACACTCTGTGTCACATAAGAACATAAGAGAAGCCACGTTGGATCAGGCCAATGGTCCCATCCAGTCCAACACTCTGTGTCACATAAGAACATAAGAGAAGCCATGTCCTTTTTCTTGTGATTGATTTCACTTTATAGGGATACAGTGTCCTTTATTTATAAAGAATGGAAAAGCTTTGTGTTAATTTTTGAGGCTGGTTTTTCGCGGAGGCTTTTGCCTTCCTTCTTCCCCACCTGGGGATTGGCAACCCTACAGCTTCAAGGGTGTCCATGTGTGAGGGCAGATGATAGGAAAGCGAGCAAACAGAGGACTCCCTCTTTTGCCGATCTCTTATAGAATCCAGGAGAGCCCTCAGTGCAACGGCTGGCAGGAGGTGGAAACGCCGTGCATTGGAATCACTCTGGGGACGCCCCTCTTCAGCAGGAACATCTGCCGACTCTCCTGATTGAAAGATGGTGAGTTAGATTATCGGCTGCGACGTTGTCTTCCCTGACTCTCTCTGCTGTTAAAAGCATTCAGTGGAGCCGCAGAATAAGAATTGGCCTTTCCAAAAATTCCTGTAGAGTCCTGACTGCCATTACATCAAGTGATTGGAGCACTCGTATGAAAGATGTTGAAGAATAGAGCAGGTTCGGTCTGGGTGGGGCTCAATCGCCCTTCGGTTCAGCTCACGTTCAGTTCAGCCATTGCAATCAAGCACGGTTCGCCAAGCTATTTGACCGTTTCGAGATTGTTTGCTTGGGCTGAAAAAGCTGATTGCACTCGCACAATATTGTACTGCTTCCCCATAGGCTTCTGTCCCTAGCCACCGCTGCTGTTCCCTGTTTGCCTGCAGCTTGCCACATTCTTAGAGGAAGGGGGGGGGGGGGGGAAGGAAATATGCATTTACGGTTTTCACAATGACTTGCAGATGTGAGGTGGATTCTGTGTCCATTGTGGTTAGAACATAAGAACATAAGAGAAGAAGAAGAAGCTATTGGATTTATATCTTGCCCTCCACTCCAAA
The DNA here is from genome assembly GCF_032191835.1 of Heteronotia binoei. Taxonomy (NCBI): domain Eukaryota; kingdom Metazoa; phylum Chordata; class Lepidosauria; order Squamata; family Gekkonidae; genus Heteronotia; species Heteronotia binoei. The sequence goes on from NC_083226.1 coordinate 173,523,332, forward strand.
GAGTCTCAGAGTGGCTCACAATCTCCTTTGCCTTCCTTCTGCACAACAGACACCCTGTGAGGTGGGTGAGGCTGGAGAGGGCTCTCACAGCAGCTGCCCTTTCAAGGACAACCTCTGCCAGAGCTATGGCTGACCCAAGGCCATTCCAGCAGCTGCAAGTGGAAGAGTGGGGAATCAAACCCGGTTCTCCCAGATAAGAGTCAACACGCTTAACCACTACACCAAACTGGCTCTCCTAAGCCATGTTGGATTAGGCCAATGGCCCATCCAGTCCAACGTTCTGTGTCACACAGTGGCCAAAAAAAACAGGTGCCATCAAGAGGTCCACCAGGGGGGCCAGGACACTAGAAGCTCTCCCACTGTTGCTCCTCCACGCACCAAGAATATAGAGCATCACTGCCCCAGACAGAGAGTTCCATCAATATGCTATAGCTAATAGCCACTGATGGACCTCTGCTCCAGATGTTTGCTTGTTTATTTATTACTTTAATAGGAGCCCTCCAGGAGCTTGATTCTGATAGGAGCCCTCCAGGGGCCTGATTCTGCCCTTGGGCCACATGTTTGACACCTCTGGGTCTACTCCCATCCTCACCCAGGGACATGGAGGACCTCGTAACCCTACCCCTAGGTGGCACCTGGAGATCTTCCAGTATTACAGTTGATTTTCAGGTTACCAAGATCAGTTCCCCTTGAGAAAATGGCTTCTCTGGAGAGTACTTTATTGATTGATTGGTTTGGTTTGATTTGATTTATATCCCGTCCTCCCCACCGAAGCAGGCTCAGGGCGGCTCACAGTATAAAATCACAGCAACAATTAAAACGATACATATTATACAATTACAGATTCTGCAATTAAAAACTATCAGAATTGGTTTGGTGCTCATCTCATTAGATGTTGTATATTTTCAGTGGCGACGGCGTTTCTCCAGTTTCCTATAATGTAAGCTCTGCGTTGGTTACAAGCCAACCGGAAGAGAGTGGTCTTGCAGGTCATGCGGAACTGAACAAGGTTCTGCAAGACCCTCACTTCCTCTGGCAGTTGGTTCCACCAGTGGGGGGGTTGCAATTAGGCTTGCCAATCCCCAGGTCCCAGCAGGGGTTCTTCCGCTTTCCCAGGCTCCTTCCCACCCCCAGTCACCTGGCCGGCAGGGGGAAGCACCGCCCCCAAAGCCATCATGTGACTTTCCCCCTCCGGAGGCTCCAGTCTCCGATTGGAAAGGCTTCCTCTTGTGATGGGCTGTCTGTGTTACTTGGAGGAAGTTGGCTGCAACTCGTGAGTAGAGAGGCCAATCCCTCGCTTCAGAGTCGCCAGAATCGGGTGTGTGTGGGGGGGAGAGGAACGTCTGCTGAGCACTTCATTATTCCATATGTGGAGGTCGATTCTCATAGGGTATAATGGGGAATTGATCTGGAGGTTTCGGGGGCTCTGGGGGAGCTGCATTTTGAGTTAGAGGCACCAAATTTTCAGTATAGTATCTAGTGCCTCTCCCCAAAGTAACTCCCAACTTTCAAAATGATTGGGCCATTCTATGAGCCTCAAAAGAAGGTGCCCCTATCCTTCATTATTTCCTACGGAAGGAAGACATTTAAAAAGGTGTGCTGTCCCTTTAAATGTGATGGCCAGAACTCCCTTGGAGTTCAATTATGCTTGTCACACCCTTGTTCTGGGCTCCGCCCCCAATGTCTCCTGGCTCCACCCTCAAAGTCTCCTGGCTCCACCGCCAAAGTCCCCAGATATTTCTTGAATTGGACTTGGCGATCTTAGTTGCAATCGGGAAGGCCCTGTCTCTGGTGGTCTTTAGTTTGGCCTCCTTCAGCCCGCTCTATATAGAGTGGGGCTCTATAACACTGCACCCGGTTGAGGTCCCTCCTCTCCCCAAACCCTCCTGTCCTGAGGCTCCACCTTCAAAATCTCCAGGTATTTCCCAATCCAGATCTGGCCACCCGAACTGCTAGATGGGCCAGGTCTTGCCGCTCTCTATAGCATCTCCTGCTTCCAAGGAAACCGATTCTGGCAAATGCCACCTGGAATCCCAGTGTCTGGTTTCAGCTCCTTTTGCTCTAAAGAGAGGAAGGGTGGGGGGAAGGAAATAATAATTAGGGTTGCTAAGGAGCCCAGGTCTTTCCCTGTCTCTATCCACTCCCACAAGTAATTATAACACAAGCTGGATGTGTAAGTTTACAACGCTGCAGATGTGTGTTGATTGAAGCGCCTGGAGCCACCTCTGCATTTAAGGAATTCCTTTTTTAAAAAAAAAATTATCCTATCCCCCCCACCACCACCAATGTCTTTGCAACAACACAATTTATTTGCTGAATGGGCACAGAGGCAGCTTCGCCATCATCTCCCGCTTCAGGAGAGCTGTTCCCTTCCATGAATTTACTCTTCGGTTACACTGCGGGGGGAGGAATCAGGATTTTTTTTTTGGGGGGGGGAGAATTTCTTGAGAGAGCTATTGCACCACTGGGGGTACGCTCGTCTTTCCACTCCCGAACCGCAAAGGGACAAAAAATGTTGATTTCAAAAAAAGAATTAATATAGTTTTCTAATTATGCTTTCTAAAATTACCTTTGGGAAAGCGAATGAGAAATAAAAGTTTCCTTTTAATTACAGGAATGAGACGGTGAGTATATACCCTCTAATTACATGGCCCCCATCTCTCTCTTTTTTCCTTTTCAGCTTTCTGTGGTTCGTATCAGAAGGGGGGGGGGGATACAGTGTGAACAAGCAAACGTTGCCTTTATGAACCCAGCAAACAATAGGGTTTTAAGCGCCCCATAAATACCCACTTGGGACTACTATAAACCACCTCCAGTCATCTAATGTGAGCAGTACACAGACTCAGCAAAAAAAATGAAATTTAACAGTGGTAAAATGCGCAGTTTAAGAAGGAAGGGTCAAATAAACACAGAGAGTGTAAAATTCCTGCCTAAAAATGGGGTCAGAGTCAAACCAGTGGTCCATGTAAGGCACTGGTGATTATTCATATTTCCAGGGCTTTTTTTTTTTAGCAGGAACTGCTTTGCATATTAGGCCACACCTTCCTAATGTCACTAATCCTCCTGGAGCTTACCGTAGGCCCTGTAAGAAGAGCCCTGTAAGCTCTTGGAGGATTGGCTACATCAGGGGTGTGTGGCCTAATATGCAAAGGAGTCCTTGCTACAAAAAAAGCTCTGCATACTACAATCCACAGACGCAGATTCTCTGAGTTGAATGCTATGGTTTGGGTCCGCTGGTGATGTGAGAAATCTTACTAGCAAAGAAGAATTGGTTTTATACAGGCTTTTTTTTTGGTAGCAGGAACTCCTTTGGATATTAGGCCACACACCGCTAATATAGCCAATCCCCCTGGAGCTTACAGTAGGCCCTGTACAAAGAGCCTTGCAAGCTCTTGGAGGATTGGCTACATCAGGGGTGTGTGGCCTAATAGCAGGGCTTTTTGTTGTAGCAGGAATTTCTTTGCATATTATACCACACACACACACACACACACACACCGATGTAGCCAATCCTCCTGGAGCTTACAGTAGGCCCTGTAAGAAGAGTCCTGGCTACATCGGGTGTGTGTGTGTGTGTGTGGCCAAGTATGCAAAGGAGTTCCTGCTACAAAAACGAAAAGGCCTTGATTTTATACCACTGACCTTCACTATCCAAAGGAGTCTCGGAGTGGCTTACAATCACTTTCCCTTCCTCTCCCCACAGCAGACTAGGGTTGCCAAGTCCAATTCAAGAAATATCTGGGGATTTTGGGGTGGAGCCAAGAGACTTTGGGGGCGGAGCCAAGATCAAGGCTGTGACAAGCATAATTGAACTCCAAAGGGAGTTCTGGCCATCACATTTAAAGGGACAGCACACCTTTTAAAATGCCTTCCTTCCAAAGGAAATAATAAAGGATAGGGGCACCTGCTTTGGGGGCTCATAGAATTGGACCCCCTGGTTCTATCGTTTTGAAATCTGGGGGGTATTTTGGGGAGAGGCACTAGATGCTATACTGAAAAATTGATGACTCTACCTAAAAAAACAGCCCCCCCAGAGCCCCTGATATCCATGGATCAATTCCCCACACACAGTTGCTCTGAAACGAAAGCAAAACAAACCGAGGGACTGTGTTGCTGACCCTTCCCATGAAGTACTTCCTGCTCAACTTTAAAGGCACACACACACCCACATTTTGAAACTGACCTGTTTACAGGTTTCTAAAGCTGCCCAAGATCCACAGCTGCATGGTGGCTGTGGGGGAGGAGCTTCCCCCGCCGGCCAGCTGGCTGGGGGCAGGGGGAAGCCTGTAAAACCGGGGGATCCCCCACTGGGACCTGGGGACTGGGAAGCCTACAGCAGAGGGTGGAGAGTGGGGAAGGGAGAGGCCTCAGTAGTGTATAATACCACAGGAGCAGGGGTGGCCAGTTCTGCTTCATGTAAGTGCCACATAGAATAAACCTCAGATGTTTGAGAGCTGCAAGACATGAATGTAAGATGCTTGAGAGCCAGGAGACAGGAAGGAAGGAAGGAAGGAAGGAAGGAAGGAAGGAAGGAAGGAAGGAAGGAAGGAGATATTGGATTTATATCCTGCCCTCCACTCCGAAGAGTCTCAGAGCGGCTCACAATCTCCTTTACCTTCCTCCTCCACAACAGACACCCTGTAAGGTAGGTGAAGATATTGGATTTATATCCCGCCCTCCGCTCCAAAGAGTCTCAGAGCGGCTCACAATCTCCTTTACCTTCCTCCCCCACAACAGACACCCTGTGAGGTGGGTGGGGCTGGAGAGGGCTCTCACAGCAGCTGTCCTTTCAAGGACAACCTCTGCCAGAGCCATGGCTGACCCAAGGCTATGATAGCAGGTGCAAGTGGAGGAGTGGGGAATCAAACCCGGCTCTCCCAGATAAGAGTCCACACGCTTAACCACTACACCAAACTGGTTCTCCAGGAAGGAAGGAAGGTCTCATTTGGAATACTGTGTACAATTCTGTGTACAATTCTGGACACTGCACCTCAAAAAGAATATTATAGCATTGGAAAAAGTCCAAAAAAGGGCAACGAGAATGATTAAAAGTTTGGAACATTTTCCTTTATGAAGAAAGGTTAAAACGCTTGGGGCTCTTTAGCTTGGAGAAAGGTCGACTGCGGGATGATATGATAGAGGTTTACAAGAGGTTTACCACTACACCAAACTGGCTCTCCAGGAAGGAAGGTCTCATTTGCAATACTGTGTACAATTCTGGTCACCACACCTCAAAAAAGATATTATAGCATTGGAAAAAGTCCAGAAAAGGGCAACTAGAATGATTAAAGATTTGGAACACTTTCCCTATGAAGAAAGGTTAAAACACTTGGGGCTCTTTAGCTTGGAGAAATGTCAGCTGCGGGGTGATATGATAGAGGTTTACAAGATCATGCATGGGATGGAGAAAGTAGAGAAAGAAGTCCTTTTCTCCCTTTCCCTTTCAAGAACTCGTGGGCATTCAATGAAATTGCTGAGCAGTCGGGTAAGAACGGATAAAAGTAAGTCCTTCTTCACCCAAAGGGTGATTGACATGTGAAATTCACTGCCAAAGGAGGTGGTGGCGGCTGCAAGCATAGCCAGCTTCAAGAGGGGATTGGATAAAAATATGGAGCAGAGGTCCATCAGTGGTTATTAGCTGCAGCATATTGTTGGAACTGTCTGGGGCAGTGATGGGGCAGTGATTCTTGGTGCTTGGGGGGGGGGAGCAAAGTGGACGGGCTTCTTGCCCCACTTGTGAACCTCCTGATGGCACTTGTTTTTTTGAGGGGGTTTTGGGGGGGGGCACTGTGTGACGCAGAGTGTTGGACTGGATGGACCATTGGCCTGATCTAACATGGCTTCTCTTATGTTCTTATGGGGAGGAAGGAGAGGTGGAAATAAAGCAACTTTAAAAGTGTTCTTCAAGCAGCTGGCTAGCTTAGCGTGTAGAAGTGATTTAAAGAGACAAATGCCTTCTCCAAGCCAGCCAACAGGGTACTAGGGTTTTTGAGAGCCACACAATATGTGTGAAAAAGCCACAGTTTGGTCACCCTTCTATACAGTCCACCCTCCAAAGCAGCCATTATCTCAAGGGGGACTGTTCTTTGTCAACTGGAGATCATAAGAACATAAGAGAAGCCATGTTAGATCAGGCCAATGGCCTATCCAGTCCAACACTCTGTGTCACACAGTGGCCAAAAATTTTATATATACACACACATACATACACTGTGGTTAATAGCCACTGATGGACCTCTGCTCCATATTTTTATCTAACCCCCTCTTGAAGGTGGCTATGCTTGTGGCTGCCACCACCTCCTGTGGCAGTGAATTCCACATGTTAATCACCCTTTGGGTGAAGAAGTACTTCCTTTTATCCGCTTTAACCTGTCTGCTCAGCAATTTCATCGAATGCCCACAAGTTCTTGTATTGTGAGAAAGGGTGAAAAGTACCTCTTTCTCTACTTTCTCCATCCCATGCATTATCTTGTAAACCTCTATCATGTCACCCCGCAGTCGACGTTTCTCCAAGCTAAAGAGTCCCAAGCGTTTCAACCTTTCTTCATAGGGAAAGTGTTCCAGCCCTTTAATCATTCTTGTTGCCCTTCTCTAGACTTTCTCCAATGCTATAATATTCTTTTTGAGGTGCGGCGACCAGAACTGCACACAGTACTCCAAATGAGACCGCACCATCGATTTATACAGGGGCATTATGATACTGGCTGATTTGTTTTCAATTCCCTTCCTAATAATTCCCAGCATGGCGTTGGCCTTGTGTACTTATTTTATCTGTTGTACTTATTTTATCTGTACCCCACCTCTCTCCTGATGGTTGCTCACACTGTTCTCCTTCCCACCATTTGATCCTCATAATAACCCTGTAGGGTAGGTTAGGCTGAAAGAGTGTGACTGGCCCAAGGTCACCCGGTAAGTTTCAAACTAGTCTGACACTCAACCACTATACCACACTGGCTGACAGCCAGTATAGTTTAATGGTTAAGAGCAGCAGACTCTAATTTGTAGGACTTGATTTGATTCTCTGCTCTTCCACGTGCAGCCAGCTGGATGACCTTGGGTCAGTCACAGTTCTCTCAGAACTGTTCCTTCAAGAGTGGTTGTCTCAGAACTCTCTCAGCCGCACCTACCTCGTAGAGTGTCTGTTGTGGGGAGAGGAAGGGAAGGAGATTGTAACCCTCTCTGGGACTCTGAGAGAAGGAGTAGAAATCCAGTTCTTCTCCTTTTCCTCCATCTCCTCCTCCTCTTCTTCTACTCCTCCTCTGCTTCTCTTCTCCTTCTTCTCCTCCTCTTCTCCTCCCCACTCCTCCACTTGCAGCTGCTGGAATGGCCTTGGGTCAGCCATAGCTCTGGCAGAGGTTGTCCTTGAAAGGGCAGCTGCTGTGAGAGCCCTCTCAGCCCCACCCACCTCACAGGGTGTCTATTGTGGGGGGAGGAAGATAAAGGAGATTGTGAGCCACTCTGAGACTCTGAGATTCGGAGTGGAGGGTGGGATATAAATCCAATGTCTTCTCTTCTCCTTTTTTCTCATTCTCTTCTTCTCCTTCTGCTTCTTTTCTTTTTCCATCTTCTTCTGCTCCCCCCCCCCCTCTCCTCCTTCATAGTCTGTGGCTTGGTTGTAATTACAGGATATCTCCAGTTCCCACCTGGAAGTTGGCAACCCTTTCAGTGACCCACCAACTGACTGCTTCATTCCCTGCCTACCCTCTTACTGTTCTTACCAGGACTCCACCTCCAAATTTTCAGGAATAACTGAAATATCCTGAAATTTTCAGAAATATTGTGTGTGTGTGTACACAGGCCTTTTTTTTTGTAGCAGGAACTCCTTTGCATACCTTCCTCACTCCCTTGATGTAGCCAATCCTCCTGGAGCTTACAGCAGGCCCTGTGAGAAGAGCCCTGTAAGGAATTCTAGCAGGACCTCCTTTGCCTATTAGGCCACACACCCCTGATGTAGCCAGTCCTCCTGGAGCTTACAGCAGGCCCTGTGAGAAGAGCCCTGTAAGGAATTCTAGCAGGACCTCCTTTGCCTATTAGGCCACACACCCCTGATGCAGCCAATCCTCCTAGAGCTTACAGTAGGCCCTGTGAGAAGAGCCCTGTAAGGAATTCTAGCAGGACCTCCTTTGCCTATTAGGCCACACACCCCTGATGTAGCCAATCCTCCTGGAGCTTACAGTAGGCCCTGTGAGAAGAGCCCTGTAAGGAATTCTAGCAGGACCTCCTTTGCCTATTAGGCCACACACCCCTGATGTAGCCAATCCTCCTGGAGCTTACAGCAGGCCCTGTGAGAAGAGCCCTGTAAGGAATTCTAGCAGGACCTCCTTTGCCTATTAGGCCACACACCCCTGATGTAGCCAATCCTCCTGGAGCTCACAGTAGGCCCTGTGAGAAGAGCCCTGTAAGGAATTCTAGCAGGACCTCCTTTGCCTATTAGGCCACACACCCCTGATGTAGTCAATCCTTCTGGAGCTGACAGTAGGCCCTGTACAAAGAGCCCTGGAAGCTCTTGGAGGATTGGCTATATAAGAGGGGTGTGGCCTAATATGTAAAGGAATTCCTGCTACAAAAAAGGCATCTATCTATCTGTCTGTCTGTCTGTCTGTCTGTCTGTCTGTCTGTCTGTCTGTCTATCTATCTGGCCTCAGATTCAGTGGGAGCTCACAGGAGTGCAACTCCTGAGCCTTTCTGAGAGTTCCACCTCCTTGTCCATTGAATAGTAGGTGCAGCTGCATAACAATCCCTAGATGAGCTCCACCACCTATTTTTCTACAAAGCAACCCCTGCTGGCTGCCTGCCTGCCTGCCTGCCTGCCTGTCTGTCTGTCTGTCTGTCTGTCTGTCTGTCTATCTATCTATCTATCTATCTATCTATCTATCATCTATCTATCATCTATCTATCTAAACATTTATTTATTTAAAACATATTGAGAAAGCTGCCATCCTGCATTGATCCCCAGCAGGACAATGGCGCTTACCCACAACTTGTGCTGTGGTGGTGGGGGGATCGTTCTATCAAAAAGAAAGACAATAATTTTCCATTAGATTGGAAATGTTTATTCATAAAAACCTAGAATCCCACAAATATTAAACCAAAGCTCATCATTTCTTCCTTGCAGGATGAAGTGTTCAGTATATTTTGTGCTCATTTGAAAAAAAAGCAATTTGCCACCATAAATTTCAAAGTAAACACTGTAAATCTGCATTGAGGTGAATCTATTTGTAACTAATGGTGGACTATTTCTTTCTTTTTTTTTAAGCTTGCATAGCTGCACAGCAAAATTGTCCCACGGGAATTTAATAGGGCAATGTCAGCAAGGCTGGCAAAGTTTCAATGTCTGGGAGATTTCTTTCAAATCTTCAAGAAAAGAGCAGATAACTATTAAAACCAGGGCTTTTTTGCGGCAGGAACTGCTTTGCATATTAGGCCACATACCCCTGATGCAGCCAATCCTCCAAGAGTTTAAAGGATTAGGGTTTGTAGAATCTTTCGGGCTCAAGTGCCGTGTTCTACTGGAGAAAGTTTTTCTTCCAGACGTTTCGTTCTCAGCTGCGGAGAACATCCTCAGTGGCGTTGCAGCCGGAGCAGGCGCTCTGACCTTCTTGGCTGCTGTGCATTGAGTGAGGCCAGGGCTGCTGGAGAGCTGCTATTTCTAGGCTGCAGGGGGTGTGGTGAGAGGGCAATTGGTTTGTGAATGTACCCATTGTTTGGTGGGGCTTCCTGGAAGGGTGGTGATAAGGAAACTGGCTGTGGAATGTGACCATTGTTCTGTGTTGATTGCTGGGAGGGTTGGAAGGGGTGTGAAGATAAGGAAGATGGTTGTTGATTGTGCTGATTGTTCTCTGGAATGTGCTGGTTGTTCTGTGACCTTCTGCAATATGTAGTCTGTAGGGTGTTTTGCAGAGCTGGACACCAAGAATGGTGGATGGAAATGCCTTCTTCCTTTCTCCAGTAGAACACGGCACTTGAGCCCAAAAGATTCTACAAATCCTAATGATGATGCCAGCCGTGAAAACCTGAAATCTTTGTTTAAAGGATTCTTAGTGCAGGGCCTACAGTAAGCTCCAGGAGGATTGCCTACATCAGGGGTATGTGGCCTAATATGCAAAGGAGTTCCTGCTACAAAAAAAGCCCTGGTTTTAATAGTCCTCTGCTCCTTTCTTCAAGATAAAAAAAAGCCCTGATTAAAACAAGGAGACGGAGGAGGAGAAGGAGAAGAAGAAGATATTGGTTTTTAAACAGAGGCTAGATGGCCATCTGACAGCAATGAAGATCCTGTGAATTTTACGGGAGGTGTTTGTGAGTTTCCTGCATTGTGCAGGGGGGTTGGACTAGATGACCCTAGAGGTCCCTTCCAACTCTATGATTCTAAGAAGAAGATATTGGATTTATACCCTGCCTTTCACTCTAAATCTCAGAGTCTCGAAACTGGAATGGATAAGAGTCCGCACACTTAACCACTACACTAGGCAGAATAGATACCCCAGTCCCAAGCCAAAAGTCAAAATCAACACCTTGAATGTGGGTGAAGATTGGATTGGTAGCCAGTGTAATCACTGTAATATCACTCCCAAAGCCTGGGGGATAGATAGTCGGTGCAATTGCTATAACACTCCCATAGGTTGGGGGATAGAATCTACAAAATATATGGATTTGAACCAACACAGCAAAACAGAGGTCATTTTGTAGAAAAAAGAGGTGCTGGAGCTCATTGGTACAACTTATTTGCATAACTCATTTCCATATGCCACATACTCCAGACATCACCGGAAGGTGCACTAAATTACCTCAGCTCAGCATCTCCCTTAAAATGCTTCTTGAATTCTAATCGTCATAACAAAACCCTTTCTCCAATCATACTTTTAAATTGACTTTCTCCTCTGTGGCCCCAGTGGCATGAGGAAGATTTCCATCTGCCCGCCTTATATGTTTTGGTTATTTCCCCATTTTTTGTGAGGGAAATATTAGAAAGTTGGTCAAATCTTTGAGTTCAGAAGAATTCTCACAAGGGGTTTGAACAATGGAGCCCAGGGGGTTCTGGGTTTTTTTTGGGGGGGGAGGGAGGAAAGAAAGAAAGAAAGAAAGAAAGAAAGAAAGAAAGAAAGAAAGAAAGAAAGAAAGAAAGAAAGAAAGAAAGAAAGAAAGAAAGAAAGGAAGGAAGGAAGGAAGGAAGGAAGGAAGGAAGGAAGGAAAGAAGGAAAGAAGGAAGGAAGGAAGAAAGAAAGAAAGAAAGAAAGAAAGAAAGAAAGAAAGAAAGACAAGAAAGAAAGAAAGAAAGAAAGAAAGAAAGAAAGAAAGAAAGAAAGAAAGAAAGAAAGAAAGAAAGAACAGCTGATTGGTTTAGAATAGGAAAAGGAGTTTGACAAGGATGTATATTGTCACCCTGCTTATTTAATTTACATGCAGAGTACATCATGCGGAATGCTGGCCTGGATGAAGCAGAAGCCAGGATTAAGATTGCGGGAAGAACATCAACAACCTCAGATAAAACGCCAGACCCTCCTGTCTTCCACCATCCTCCGAAGTCTGCTCAAATTCATGTTTGTGACATCTGTAACGCTGCTCAGTCATCTCGTCTTTTGCCCTCCCCTTCTTCTTTTGCCTTCTGTCTTTCCCAGCATCAGGATCTTCTCCAGTGAGCGCTCCCTTCTCATTTGGTGACCAAAGTATTTGAGCTTCATCTTCAGCATCTGACCTTCCAGGGAACAGTCTGGGTTGCTTTCCCTTAGGACTGACTGATTGGATCTTCTTGCAGTCCAAGGGACTCTCAAGATTCTTCTCCAGCACCACAGCTCAAAAGCATCTATTCTTCTGCGCTTGGCCTTCTTTATGGTCCAACTCTACAGCCATACATTACTACTGGGAATACCATCACTTTGACTATACAGACTTTTGTTGGCAGGATGATGTCTCTACTTATTATTATACTGCCCAGGTTCACCATAGCTGTCCTCCCAAGGAGCAAATGTCTTTTAATTTCATGGCTATAGTCACCATCTACAGTGATCTTGGATCCCAGAAATGCGAAGCTGGCGTGATTTTGTCCATGGGGTCACAAAGAGTTGGACTCAACTGTGCGACTTTAACAACAACAAAAGAAAGAAAGAGCACAATAAAATGTAGAGGTTCCGGAGCTCCACTCCTGTGAGCCAAATGAGGCCCGCAGCAAACGTTTTGGACAGTTAAGTCCGCATTTCTTTGTTTTGTTTGTTCTTAGTTGTGATAACCTCCTTCTGTATTGGGCAGGGCCTGTTGCAATTTGATTATTAAAAATCTCCTCCGTGGATGTCAGCTAACAAAGAAAGGCTGGAACGGCGCTGCTAGCACTTCCCTGTGAAAATCATTTGCAAAAAGACATGAATATTTCATACACCTGTCATTTTCAGGAAAGCGGTGCCATTAAGTCGGTAGCCAAATGTCGCATGGCGTGCGTCTTTCCCAGAACAAATGGTAAGGGGCTCCCTCAACGGCTCTACTGGGCGGGGTCAGATACAAACCAGGCAATGAAGGTTCTGGAATCCTTCCCTCAGCTTTCTAGTTGGCAAGGAAGATGGTCCAAAGCCATAAAAAGAAGAAGAAAAGAGCAGGCTATGTCATCTGACTGAATTTTCACAAAAGAAACGGTTGACATCTGCTCCAAGCCCAGTAACTGGTCCCCGAACAAAACACGGGAAGAATAAAAACCATTCTAATCCTCCAACCGAGTAAAATTACAAGCCGGGTGGACAACGGCCAAGCAGCAGCTCTAGAATTTTACGCGCCCTTTACTTCCGAACATCAAAAGAGTGACCTCCAAATCGGTAGGAACATGTTTCCATGGCTTGAGTGACAGTACTGTGGGGATTCGGTTGGAAAAAGCGCGTGAATTCCAAACTGGAGTGTCGCAAAAAAAGGTCTCTTCCGTTGCATTTTCCCATCATTCCTCATAAGAAAGGATGGGACTCTTTCTTCTTCCATTCTAATGGCTCCTCACTCGCTCGTCTTTTCGTTGCCGTCACGGTAGGCCTTAAAAAAAGCATATTCTCACAACGTAAGTTGTTCACTTGCCTGTTGCGGCCTCTCAGGATGTCTGTGAACTAGGCTTCCCAATCCCCAGGTCCCAGCAGGTGAGCCCCCTTTTTTACAGGCTTTCCCCCGCCCCCAGCCAGCTGGCCAGCGGGGGAAGCCCCGCCCCCACAGTTACCATGTAGTTTGAGAGCTCCTGCAGGTTTAGAAACCTGCAATAGGGTTGCCAAGTCCAATTCAAGAAATAGCTGGGGACTTTGGGGGTGGAGCCAGGAGACTTTGGGGGTGGAGCCAGGAGACTTTGGGGGGTGGAGCCAGGAGACATTAGGGGCAGAGCCAATATCAAGGCTGTGACAAGCATAATTGAGCTCCAAAGGGAGTTTTGGCCATCACATTGAAAGGAACGGCACACTTTTTCAATTCCTTCCGTCCATAGGAAATAATGGATAGGGGCACCTTCTTTTGGGGCTCATAGAATTGGACCCCCTAGTCCAATCTTTTTGAAACTTGGGGGGAATTTTGTACAAAAGGAAGTATTTCCTTTTTTTGCCTGTTCTGAATCCACAGCTTCGTTGGATGCCCTCGAGTTTTAGTATTTTGGGAAAGGGGGGAAAAGTTCTCTTTGGCTGGGTCCAGACTGGGTCCAGACTGGAAGCTTGGGGCGCCTGTCTCTAATTACGTTGGCTCAAAATAGAGCAGTTGAAGCCCATCTGCTGAGAGCCAGTTTGGTGCAGCGGTTAAGTGAGAGTACTCTTATCTGGGTTAACCGGGTTTGATTCCCCACTCCTTCACTTGCACCTGCCAGAACTATATAAATGTCCAGGTTCCCACGCAAACATGCTATTGGACCATTCAAACCAGCAGGGATCCTATGATTGGAGCAGGGCAGCAGGGATTTGGAACCTACTGTACATTGTTCCCAAGTCCCCAAGCTCCGTTCTTATAGCTCCAATGAGCCAGGCAGGAACGACCTTTTAAGTCTTCACTTAGAGAGCCACACCGTTTGGTTAAGTGTGCAAACTCTTCTCTGCAAGAAACAGGTTTGATTCCCCACTCCTCCACCTGCAGCTACTCAAATGGCCTTGGGTCAGCCATAGCTCTGCCAGAGGTTGTCCTTGAAAGGGCAGCTGCTGTGAGAGCTCCGTCAGCCCCACCCACCTCACAGAATGTCGGTTGTGGGGGAGGAAGGTATAGGACAGTCGTCCCCAACCTTTTTGGCACCAGGGACCAGTTTTGTGGAAGATAATTTTTTCACAGTCTGGGGTGGGGGGAGCGTTGATGGTTTTGAAACGATACAATTGTGCACTTTATTTTGTACCCTTTGTTTTGGTGTGATCATGCACTTTATTTTGGCGTGATGGTTAAGTGTGAGGACTCTTATCTGGGGGAACCAGGTTTGATTCCCCACTCCTCCACTTGCAGCTGCTGGAATGACCTTGGGTCACCAAAACTCTTGCAGAGTTGTCCTTGAAAGGGCAGCTTCTGGGGAGAGCTCTCTCAGCCATCTCACAGGGGAGGAAGATAAAGGAGATGGTATTGTGGGGGAGGAAGATAAAGGAGATGGTATTGTGGGGGAGGAAGATAAAGGAGATGGTAAGCCACTCTGAGATTCAGAGTGGAGAGCGGGATATAAATCCAGTGCCTTCTACATTGTAATACATAATGAAATAATTATACAACTCACAGCCCGGTTGCTAACAGGCCACAGAACGGGGGTTGGGGACCCCTGATGTAGGAGATTGTAAGCCGCTCTGAGTCTCTGATTCAGAGAGAAGGGTGGGGTATAAATCTGAAGTCTTCTTCTTCTACACGCTCCCCTGAAAAGTGCCTGTATCCCTCATGGGAAGCGCTTCAGTGCGGTCAGATGGCCGTCACGCACCATCTTCGTAGCTTGGTTTGGGCTTATTTTTATCCCCATTCCTTTATTGCAGAGGATAGGTCTATCCGTGGCTTCTAGCACTGGTAACTAAAGGAACCTCCACATTCAGAGGCAGTCAGCCTCTGAATCCCAGAGAGAGAACGCAGCGTCAGAGGAAGACCTTGTCCACTCTGCCCTGTTGTTGGCCCTCCAGAAGAAAGACAGGATGCCGGATTAAATGGACTACTGGTCTGATACAGCATGGCTCTTCTGATGTTCTTATGAAGGCCTCGGCCTCTCTGCCCTGTTGTTGAACCTCCAGAGGAACTGCTTGGCCACTGTGAGACAGGATGCTGGACTAGATTGACTATTGGTCTGATCCAGCAGGGCTCTTCTGATGTTCTTATGAAGGCCTCGGCCTCTATGCCCTGTTGTTGAACCTCCAGAGGAACTGGTTGGCCACTGTGTAAGATAGGATGCTGGTCTGATCCAGCACTGCTCCTCTGATGTTCTTATGAAGGCCTAGACCTCTGTGCTCTGTTGTTGGATCTTCAGAGGCACTAGTTGGCCACTGTGCAAGACAGGAAGCTGGACTAGATGGACTATTAGTCTGAATCAGCAGGGCTCTTCGGATGTTCTTATGTAACAGGCTTGAGGGTGCAGCAGTTCAGCCTAACAGGTCTTCTTAGGGGTGGAATTCTAGCAGGAGTTCCTTTGCTCCCCTGATGTAGCCAATCCTCCAACTAGGGTTGCCAATCCCCAGGTGGGGGCAGGGGATCCCCCAGTTTGTAGGCCCTCCCCTCGCTTCAGGGTCATCAGAAAGCAGGGGGAGGGGAGGGAAATATCTGCTGGGAAGTTTATTATTCCCTATGGAGATGTATTTCCATAGGAAATAATGGAGAATGACTCCGCGGGTATCTGGGGCTCTGGAGGGGGCTGTCTTTTGAGGTATGGGCCCCAAAATTGCAGAGTAGCATCTGGTGCCTCTCCCCAAAGTACCCTCCAAATTTCAAAAAGATTGGACCAGGGGGTCCAATTCTATGTGCCCCAAAAGAAGGTACGCCTATCCATTATTTCCTATGGAAGGAAGGCATTTAAATGGTGTTCAGTCCCTTGAAATGTGATGGCCAGAACTCCCTTTGGAGTTCAATTGTGCTTGTCACAACCTTGCTCCTGGCTCCACCCACAGTGTCTTCTGGCTCCACCCCCAAAGGCTCCTGGCTCCACCCCCAAAGTTAGGGTTGCCAATCCCCAGGTGAGGGCAGGGGATCCCCCGGTTTGGAGGCCCTCCTTCTGCTTCAGGGTCATCATAAAGCAGGGGGAGGGGAGGGAAATGTCTGCTGGGAACTCTGTTATTCCCTATGGAGATTTATTCCCATAGAAAATCATGGAGAATTGATCCGCGGGTATCTGGGGCTCTGGGGGGGCTGTTTTTTGAGGTAGAGGCACCAAATTTTCAGTACAGCATCTAGTGCCTCTCCCCAAAATATCCCCCAAGTTTCAAAATGATTGGACCAGGGGGTCCAATTCTATGAGCCCCCCAAAAAGGTGCCCCTATCCTTCATTATTTCCTGTGGAAGGAAGGCATTGAAGAGGTGTCCCTTTAAATGTGATGGCCAGAACTCCCTTCGGAGTTCAATGATGCTTGTCACAGCCTTGCTCTTGGCTCCACCCCTAATGTCTCCTGGCTCCACCCCCAAAGTCCCCAGATACTTCTTAAATTGGACTTGGCAACCCTACCCGAAGTCCCCAGATATTTCTTGAATTGGACTTGGCAACCCTACCTCCAACAGCTTACTAGGGGTTTTTGTTGGTAAATTCTTGGAGGATTGGCTACATCAGAGGTGTGCGGCCTAATATGCAAAGGAGCTCCTGCTAGAATTCCACCCCTGGGTCTTCGCAGTTTTATCCCGCCCCCTCCCTCCAGTTCCTCCAACCTTGTTGCTTGTTTAAGATGAAATGGAACTTGCCTTTGGTCACACTTGTTGGGGAGAAAGCCGGGCTTATAAATAAATATGCTCTGCTGTAGTTGGCTTTCACAATGCAGGCCTGAATCACTGCTGGGCATCACTGATACGTTATGATTTGTTTGACTAGGTTCCCTTTCTATTTATAGGTCAAAGGATCGTATTCTCAAAACCTCTGCCTGCTGGAGGAAGTCCCCTGCAACTGGGCTACGCAAGGTGTATTAAGCTGAGATCTGAATACGATTAAGCATTTACATTTCTTTGTGTGTGCAGGGAATGCTTCTGGGCAGACTTGCTGACTGCCAGTCTTCCTGGGCAACAGAACACTGGCCCCAAACCCAGTTGGCATTGCTCTTTGCTTCTCTTCTCTGCGCAGGAAAGTGTGCCCAGAAATACCCAACTGTATCACACATTTACATTGCCATAATGCGATTAAACCCTCCCATGGATTGCTGACTTGATGTGGCGAGAGGGCTTGCGCCGTTCAGTGAGTCTGTGGGCTAGGCCATGCAGGGCCACCCAAGACAAAATGCGATCCACTGGAGAAGGAAATGGCAAATCACTCCAGTATCGTTGCCAAGAAAACGCCATGGACAGTAACAAAAGGCAAAAAAAGATATGGCATTGGAAGATGAGCCCCTCAGGTCAGAAAGTGCCCAATATGCTACTGGGGAAGAGCGGAGGGCAAGTACAAGTAAACACAGAAACAGTGAAGCGGCTGGGCCAAAGCTGAAAGGACGCTCAGCTGTGGATGTGTCTGATGGTGAAAGGAAAGTCCGATGCTGCAAGGAACAATACTGCATTGGAATGTGGAATGTAAGATCATCCTGCCAACAAAAGTCCATATAGTCAAAGTTATGATATTCCCAGTACGGCTGTGAGAGTTGGACCATAAGGAAGGCCGAGCGCATAAGAATAGATACTTTCGAGCTGTGGTGCTGGAGAAGACTCTTGAGAGTCCCTTGGACTGCAAGAAGATCAGATCAGTCAGTCCTAAGGGAAATCAACCCAGACTGTTCCCTGGAAGGTCAGATGCTGAAGCCCAAGCTCAAATACTTTGGCCACCAAATGAGAAGGGAGCACTCCCTGGAGAAGACCCTGATGCAGGGAAAGACAGAAGACAAAAGAAGAAAGGGATGGCAAAAGATGAGATGGCTGGACAGCATTACTGATATAACCAACATGAATTTGAGCAGACTTCGGAGGATGGTAGAAGACAGGAGGGCCTGGCGTGACTTTGTCCATGAGGTCGCAAAGAGTCGGACTCAACTGTGCGACTGAACAACAAAAGCAATTAAGAGATGGCTAATGCTATTCAGCACCAAAGGAGTCAAAAGATTGTGAGAAGATTGTGAGAAGAGCCCAGCGGTCCATCCAGTCCAGCATCCTGCCTCATACAGTGGCTAACCAGATTCTTTGGAAGGCCAACAGCAGGGCATAGAGGCCAAGGCCTCCATAAGAACATAAGAAGAATCCTGCTGGATCAGACTAGTAGTCCATCTAGTCCAGGATCCTGTCTCACACAGGGGTCAACCAGTTCTTCTGGAGGGCCAACAACAGGGTAAAGGGTGAGGCCTCCATAAGGACATAAGAAGAGCCTCGCTGGATCAGGCCAGAGGTCCTTCTAGTCCAGCATCCTGTCTCACTCACTGGTAAACTAGTTCCTCTGGAGGGACAACAACAGGGTATAGAAGCCAAGGCCTTCATAAGAACATAAGAAGAGCCCTGCTGGATCAGGCCAGTGGTCCATCTAGTCCAGCATCCTGTCTCACACAGTGGTCAGCCAGTTCCTCTGGAGATCAAACAACAAGGCAATGAAGCAGAGGCCATCATAAGAACATCAGAAGAGTCCTGCTGGATGAGACCAGTGATCCATCTCCTCCAGCATCCTGTGTCACAATGGCCAACCAGTTCCTCTGGAGGAGAGAGCCAGCTACTTTTTGCACATTTCAAAGCTGCCTCCATCATCTTAGGCTTTATCAAGAGTTTCCAGTGCTTCAGTCTCAATCACTTCTCACCCAAGAACATCCTCAAAATTTGACAACAGCTGTTGGGAATAGCTGGCAAACGTTTTGGGAATACTAAATTACGACGACATTCCATTACTGATCACATCCCCGTGGACAGAAGACAGATTTGTGGAATAAGCCCAGCAGGAGCTCATTTGCATATTAGGCCACACCCTCTGACACCAAGCCAGCAGGAACTGGTGTTCCTGCGCAGGAAAAGCCCTGATCCTCAGTATCTCCAGTGTTCTGGGCTAGCAGACTAAAGGACCAGGCAGTAGGTGATGCGAATGACCTTCACCTCAGACCCTGGAGAGCGAGGAGGAGGAGCCATGGCTCAGTGGAAGAGCCTCTGCTTGGCATGCAGAAGGTCCCAGGTTCAATCCCCGTCATCTCCAGTAAGAAAGACCAGGCAGTAGGTGATGTGAAAGACCTTCACCTCAGACCCTGGAGAGCGAGGAGGAGGAGCCATGGCTCAGTGGAAGAGCCTCTGCTTGGCATGCAGAAGGTCCCAGGTTCAACCCCCGTCATATCCAGTTAGAAAGACCAGGCAGTAGGTGATGTGAAAGACCTTCACCTCAGACCCTGGAGAGAGAGGAGGAGGAGCCATGGCTCAGTGGAAGAGCCTCTGCTTGGCATGCAGAAGGTCCCAGGTTCAACCCCCGTCATATCCAGTTAGAAAGACCAGGCATAGGGTGATGTGAAAGACCTTCATCTCAGACCCTGGAGAACTGCTTCACGTCTGAGTAAACAATACTGACCTTCATGGACTTAACAGTCTGATTCATTACAATGTGTATTAATCATATTTTCCCTCTTTATTTGTTTAAAAAGGTAAAGGTAGTCCCCTGTGCAAACACCAGTCATCTCCAACTCTGGGGTGACGTTGCATCATGACATTTTCATGGCAGACTTTTTAATGGGGTGGTTTGCCGTTGCTTTCCCCAGTCGTCTACACCTTCCCCCCAGCAAGCTGGGGACTCATTTTACCGACCACAGAAGGATGGAAGGCTGAGTCAACCTGGAGCTGGCTACCTGAACCCAGCTTCGACCGGGATCGAACTCAGGTCTGAGCAGAGAGCTCACTTGCAGTACTGCAGCTTTACCACTCTGCATCATGGGGCTGCTTTATATTTATTTGTTTACCTAAATAGTATTTCTTAAGCCACTTTGGGTACCCATGGGGGGGGGGGGGAACAGAGTAATAATTTATCATTTTTACTGCACTTTGTTTTAATAGATTGCATTATTTCTATTTATACACTTATTTAAATTGCATTTTTCCAAGTCCCTTTGGGTGAGCCTTGGACAGAAAAGAAGGGTTAAGTCCTGCCAAAGTGAACAAATAAATACATACAGCATCTTTTGTGGTGCAAATGAGCATAGATGGAGTGGTACCGATATGCACTTCTGGACATCACCGGTGCAATAACATCACCCAGAAGTGACGTCACTGTGCCAGCAATTCCACGCGCCGGTCACTCTAGCTGTTTCCGGGAAAACTCTATGGTTTTCCTGGACGCTTTAGCAATTTGGGATGGAAAATTCTACGGTACAATAGGTACCGTAGAGTTTTTACCTCCCAAATTGCTAGAGCGTCCAGGAGAACCAAAGAGTTTTCCCGGAAACTCCTAGAGCGGCTGGCGCGTGGCGTTGCCAGCACGATGAACATAAGAACATAAGAGAAGCCATGTTGGATCAGGCCAACGGCCCATCAAGTCCAACACTCTGTGTCACACAGTGGCAAAAAATGTTATATATACACACATACACTGTGGCTAATAGCCACTGATGGACCTGTGCTCCATATTTTTATCTAAACCCCTCTTGAAGGTGGCTATACTTGTGGCCGCCACCACCTCCTGTGGCAGTGAATTCCACATGTTAATCACCCTTTGGGTGAAGAAGTACTTCCTTTTATCCGTCTTAACCTGTCTGCTCAGCAATTTCATCGAATGCCCACGAGTTCTTGTATTGTGAGAAAGGGAGAAAAGTACTTCTTTCTCTACTTTCTCCATTCCATGCATTATCTTGTAAACCTCTATCATGTCACCCCGCAGTCGACGTTTCTCCAAGCTAAAGAGTCCCAAGCGTTTCAACCTTTCTTCATAGGGAAAGTGCTCCAGCCCTTTAATCATTCTAGTTGCCCTTCTCTGCACCTTCTCTAAAGCTATAATATCCTTTTTGAGGTGCGGCGACCAGAACTGCACACAGTACTACAAATGAGACCGCACCATCGATTTATACAGGGGCATTATGATACTGGCTGATTTGTTTTCAATTCCCTTCCTAATAATTCCCAGCATGGCATTGGCCTTTTTTATTGCAAACGCACACTGTCTTGACACTTTCAGTGAGTTATCTATCATGACCCCAAGATCTCTCTCTTGATCAGTCTCTGCCAGTTCACACCCCATCAACTTGTATTTGTAGCTGGGATTCTTAGCCCCAATGTGCATTACTTTGCACTTGGCCACATTGAACCGCATCTGCCACGTTGACGCCCACTCACCCAGCCTCAACAGATCCCTTTGGAGTTCCTCACAATCCTCTCTGGTTCTCACCACCCTGAACAATTTAGTGTCATCCGCAAACTTGGCCACTTCACTGCTCACTCCCAACTCTAAATCATTTATGAACAATTTAAAGAGCATTGGACCCAGTACCGAGCCCTGCGGCACCCCACTGCTTACCGTCCTCCACTGCGAAGACTGCCCATTTATACTCACTCTCTGTTTCCTATTACTCAGCCAGTTTTTGATCCACAAGAGGACCTGTCCTTTTACTCCATGATTCTCAAGCTTTCTAAGGAGCCTTTGATGAGGAACTTTATCAAAAGCTTTCTGGAAGTCAAGGTAAACAACATCTATCGGGTCTCCTTTGTCCACATGTTTGTTCACCCCCTCAAAGAAATGCAACAGGTTAGTGAGGCAAGATCTTCCCTTGCAGAACCCATGCTGAGTCTTCCTCAATAACCCGTGTTCATCAATGTGCCTACTCATTCTGTCCTTGATAATGGTTTCTACCAACTTTCCCGGTATTGAAGTCAGACTGACTGGCCTGTAATTTCCCGGATCTCCTCTGGAACCTTTTTTAAAGATGGGGGTGACATTTGCTACCTTCCAGTCCTCAGGAATGGAGGCAGATTTCAATGAAAGATTACAGATTTTTGTTAGAAGATCCACAAGTTCAACTTTGAGTTCCTTCAGAACTCTCGGATGTATGCCATCCGGACCCGGTGACTTATTAGTTTTTATTTTGTCTATCAGTTGTAGGACCTCCTCATTTGTCACCTCAATCTGACTCAGGTCTTTCAACACCCCTTCCAAAATTAGTGGTTCTGGGGCGGGCAAAAAGTTCTCGTCTTCTACAGTGAAGACGGAGGCAAAAAATTCATTTAGCTTCTCAGCCATTTCCCTATCCTCCTTCAGTAATCCTTTTACCCCATGGTCATCCAAGGGCCCCACTGCCTCCCTGGCTGGTTTCCTACTTCTAATATATTTGAAGAAAGTTTTATTGTTGGTCTTTATGTTTTTTGCAATATGCTCCTCATAGTCCCTTTTTGCCTGCCTGATCACAGTCTTGCATTTGATTTGCCACAGCCTGTGTTCCCTTTTACTAATCTCACTTGGACTGGTTTTCCACCGCTTAAAGGAGTCCTTCTTACCTTTTACAGCTTCCATTACTTTGTTTGTTAACCACGCAGGCCTTTTCTTATGCCTGTTTGTGCCTTTCCTAACTTGTGGTATGTATTTTATCTGAGCTTCTAGGATTATAGTTTTAAATAGCGTCCAAGCTTCCCCAAGGGTTTTGACCGTATGTACCTTTCCTTTCAGTTTCTTCCTCACATGCCTCCTCATCTCAGTGTATTTACCCCTTTTAAAGTTAAACGTGGTTGTGGTGGTCTTTTTGGACAACTCCCTATTTATACAAACGGTGAAATCAATAACATTATGGTCACTGCTCCCAAGCGGCGCAATCACTTTTACATCTCTCACCAAGTCTTGGGCATTACTTAGGACCAAATCCAGGATCGCCCCACCCCTGGTAGGTTCTGAGACCATCTGCTCCATAGCACAGTCATTGAGAGCATCAAGAAACTCAATCTCTTTCTCTCGACCAGAACACATATTGACCCAATCAATCTGCGGGTAGTTAAAATCACCTATTACAACACAGTTTTTACGTTTAGCCGCTATCTTTAAGCCTTCCATCATATTATAATCGTCCTCTCTCTTTTGATTTGGTGGGCGATAACAAACTCCCATAGTTAAATTTCCTTTTGGGCCCTCTATTTCAACCCAAAGCATTTCTAAAAGTGAATCTAATTCTCTGATCTCAGCCTTACTGGACCATATATCCTCTCTGACATACAGAGCCACCCCACCTCCAACCCTTCCCTCCCTATCCTTCCGATATAGCTTATATCCAGGAATCACCGTGTCCCACTGATTCTCCTCATTCCACCAAGTTTCTGAAATTCCCACAATGTCTATGTTTTCTCCCAACACTAAACATTCCAATTCACCAATTTTACTTTGAACACTTCTAGCATTTGCATACAAACATCTATAATTTCCCAGGCGAGCTAGGCCTGCCACCTTCCTCCTGCCGCCTCGAGACACTGGCAGACAGTCCATATTGTTTGTCACCTTCACAGTGGACAACTCCGGTCCGTTACCCGGTAGAAAAATAGTAGCTAACCCTTCATCTCTTTGAGACGAGTCCTCCCGAACCAGAGACATTTCATCTCCTGTCGGCTTTCCCCCAAGATTTAGTTTAAAAACTGCTCTGCCACCTTTTTGATTTTAAGCGCCAGCAGCCTGGTTCCATCCGGGGACAAGTGGAGACCGTCTCTTTTGTACAGCTCCCGCTTGTTCCAGAAAGCATCCCAGTGCCTAACAAACTTAAACCCTTCCTCCTTACACCATCGTCTCATCCACACATTGAGACTTCTAATTTGTGCCTGTCTCTCCTGCCCTGCACGTGGAACAGGTAGCACTTCCGAGAAGGCTACCTTGGAGGTCCTGGCCTTAAGTCTCCTGCCTAGCAGCCTAAATTTTTCCTCCAGGACCTCACGACTGCATTTCCCCACATCGTTGGTGCCAACATGCACCACGACCACAGGCTCCTCCCCAGCACTGTCTATCAGTCTATCTACTACACGCGTAATGACCGCTACCTTCGCACCAGGCAGGCAAGTCACCATACGGTCAGTACGTGGTTTCGCCACCCGGCTGTCTACTTGCCTAATGATCGAATCACCAACTACCAATACCCCCCCTCTCCCCCTGCTCAGGGATGGTTCCTTGGCGCGAAAGGATTCCCGCTCACCAACCGAAGAAGAGGTCCCTTCTGAGGGCGCATTCCCCTTATCCTCAGCACGGTGCCCTGTTCCCTCTCGACCCTCACGCTCTCTGGCAGCAACGGGGCTGCTACGTTCAGAGCGGGGCTCATCTAATACGCCCCCGAGAGTCTTCCCCAAGTGCCTAACTGACCGTCTCTGCTTCTCCAGGGCAGTCACCTCGGCCTCAAGGGTACGAACTCGTTCCCTGAGGACCAGGAGCTCCTTGCATCGAGCACACACCCAAGACTTCTGTCCTTTGGGCAGATAGTCATACATGTGACACTCAGTGCAAAACACTGGAAAGCCCCCAAAACACTGGAAAGCCCTCTTTAAATGCTGTTTAAGTGGCTCCCCTTCTGGTGGGTCAACTTACCTTACCTCAACTTACCTTATTGGGAACTTACCTTATTTGGAGAACAAGGAAGCCAGGGATCTGGGTTCCTGCTCCTTAGGGAGCCCCTAGCCGAAGAGCCACAGGCCAAGAGCCCTTTAGCTCTCGCCCTTCGGCTCGCGCCAAAGGCTCGTGCCTTTGGCAAGGCGCAGCTTAAAATGCAAAGAGGTGGAGCAGAGGCACTCCTCAGCAATCACTCTCAATCAGCAGCAATCACTCTCAATCTCTTTCACCCTTAAGGCAGTCAACCAAACAAAGAGCAGTCAACCAAACAAAGAGCAGTCAACCAAACAAAGAGCAGTTCCCCAGCTATCACACCTTAGAATTTTAGGCAGCCCCACAAACCTTAGAATGTAGTCCTTCAAAACTCAGAAATTCTCAGCAATTTCTCCAGCTGTCTCAGCTATCAGAGCTGCTCTGCTCTGCTCCTCTCAGACTCTGTGAGATGGCATCACTTCCGGGTGATGTCATCGTGGCACACGTACAAGCTGGAGGCTGCGGGCGACTTGGCAACCCTAGACGGATTGTGTGTGTGCAGAGCATAGAAAGGTTGTTCTTACATCCCCGAAGACACGCGGATCAGACACACCGGCACGCTAGCCCTGAATGAGACATCTCCGTTTATCCTTCTGTGCTTTTCTTGCACTCCTCGCTCCCACCCTTTCGGTGCAAGTCTGGGGATTTGGAGCAGTAGATATTAACGAGGAATCTTTGACAGACACCTGCAGGATGGAATGCTAAGCAGCAAGACCGGCAAAGGGAGAGCAGTTCTGCTGAACCATAACTGAAAAGGGGATGGGGAGGGAAACCCAGGCAGTGAAGTGGAGGGATCAAACGTGCCTGGATGGAATCCACAATGAAGATGGCTCCACTCTGACACTTGGGCAGCCAGCGAGAACTGGTCAAAAGCCATGTCTCCCAGCCCTGCACAGGGAACATTGTTGAGAAGTGAGGGTTGCCGTTGCAAACAGAACTTTTTTTTTTATAGCAGGAGCTCGTTTGCATATTAGGCCACACACCCCTGATGTAGCCAGTCCTCCTGGAGCTTTCAGTAGGCCCTGTGAGAAGAGCCCTGTAAGGAATTCTAGCAGGACCTCCTTTGCCTATTAGGCCACACCCCCCTGATGTAGCCAATCCTCCTGGAGCTTACAGTAGGCCCTGTGAGAAGAGCCCTGTAAGGAATTCTAGCAGGACCTCCTTTGCCTATTAGGCCACACACCCCTGATGTAGCCAATCCTCCTGGAGCTTACAGTAGGCCCTGTGAGAAGAGCCCTGTAAGGAATTCTAGCAGGACCTCCTTTGCCTATTAGGCCACACACCCCTGATGCAGCCAATCCTCCTGGAGCTTACAGCAGGCCCTGTGAGAAGAGCCCTGTAAGGAATTCTAGCAGGACCTCCTTTGCATATTAGGCCACACACCCCTGATGTAGCCAATCCTCCTGGAGCTTACAGCAGGCCCTGTGAGAAGAGCCCTGTAAGGAATTCTAGCAGGACCTCCTTTGCCTATTAGGCCACACACCCCTGATGTAGCCAATCCTCCTGGAGCTTACAGTAGGCCCTGTATGAAGAGCCCTGGAAGCTCTTGGAGGATTGGCTACATCAGGGGTGTGCGGCCTAAAATGCAAAGGAGCTCCTGCTACAAAAGAAGAAGAGGAAGAAGAAGAAGAAGAAGAAGAAGAAGATGATGATATTGGATTTATATCCCACCCTATACTCTGAATCTCAGAGCCGCTCACAATCTCCTTTACCTTCCTCCCCGACAACAGACACCCTGTGAGATAGGAGGGACTGAAAGAGCATTTTCGGCAGCTGCCCTTTCAAGGACAACTCCTACGAAAGTTATGGCTGACTCAAGGCCATTCCAGCAGCTGCAAGTGGAGGAGTTAGGAATCAAACCCGGTTCTCCCAAATAAGAGTCCGTGCACTTAACCACTTCACCAAAGCCCTGAGTATCAACTCCAGGTTGGGCAATTCCTAACGATTCCAGGGGTGGGGCTTGGGGAAGGCACAGGTGGGAAGAAGGGCCTAAATTGGGTCCACTGTCATAAAATCCAGCCTACAAAGCAACCATTTTGTGCAGGGGGATATCGCAAGTATACAGCTCTGGTGTCAGCAGGCTGGAAAAACCACTGGAGAAAAAAGGTTAAAGTAACCGCCACTACTTACTACGATTTCATTAGAGTGAAAAACGCTGCCACGTGCATATACAAAATTCTCCAGCAGCATCATATAAAATAGAATTCAACGACAATTTATATACTGCTTGGGAAATTCCTAGAGCAGGGGCATCAAACATGTGACTCTATCAGGCCCCTGAGCAACTGGCTCGTGTCTGCTTCCTTCTCTCTCACTCACTTCCTTCTGCATCTCAGCTTGCTTTGCAAGGCTTGCTCAATCGCACAGGAGATCCAGAGCAAAACATCGATTTTCTGCATTAGTTGAGACACCTCCCCCTCCTGGTACCCTGGGGAGGGAGGGAAAGAGGCAGGACTTTCTTTGCCAGCTCCCTGAATCCCATAGGAGCAGGCCTCGGATTCAGCAGGAGCTCACAAGAGCGCAGCTCCTGAACCTTTCTGAGGGTTCCCCCTCTTCCTCCCCACCTACCTTGTCCATTGAATAATAGGTGCAGCTGCATAACAATCCCTGGATGAGCTCCATAGGGTTGCCAAGTCCAATTCAAGAAATATCTGGGGACTTTGGGGGTGGAGCCAGGAGACTTTGGGAGTGGAGCCAGGAGACATTAGGGGTGGAGCCAAGATCAAGGCTGTGACAAGCATAATTGAACGCCGAGGAAGTTCTGGCCAGCACATTTAAAGGGACTGAACACCTTTTTAGATGTCTTCCTTCCATAGGAAATAATGAAGGATAGGGGCACCTTTTTGGGGGGCTCATAGAATTGGACCCCCGGGTCCAATTGTTTAGAAACTTGGGGGGTACTTTGGGGAGAGGCACTAGATCGTATACTGAAAATTTGGTGCCTCTACTTCAAAAAACAGCTCCCCCAGAGCCCCCGTAACCTCCAGATCAATTCCCCATTATACCCTATGAGAATCGATCTCCACATAGGGAATAATGAAATGCTCAGCGGACGTTCCCCCCCCTCTGTTTCTGGCAACTCTGAAGTGAGGGATTGGCCTCTCTACTCACGAGTTGCAGCCAACTTCTTCCAAGTAACACAGACACCCCATTCCAAGAGGAAGCCTTTCCAATTGGAGACTGGAGCCTCCGGAGGGGGAAAGGCACATGATGGTGTAGGGGCGGGGCTTCCCCCCATTGGCCAGCTGACTGGGGGCGAGAAGGAGCCTGGGAAAGCGGAAGAACCCCCGCTGGGACCTGGGGATTGGCAAGCCTACCTCCTCCGGTTGTCCATTGAATAGTAGGTGCAGCTGCACAACAATCCCTGGATGAGCTCCACCACCTATTTTTCTACAAAGCGACTCCTGCAGAGGAGAAATACAAAGAAAGCACCTTTAAAACCAACAAGTGTTAATGTTTTAAGCATGTTTTATTCTAATTTTTTTTAAAAAAAATTAGTTGTGTTTGTCTGTGTCCTTTATAAAGTTTATATCTCTGCTACCTAATAATAGAGAGCCAGTTTAGTGTAGTGGTTAAGTGTGCGGACTCTTATCTGGGAGAGCCGGGCTTGATTCCCCACTCCTCCACTTGCATCTGCTGGAATGGCCTTGGGTCAGCCATAGCTCTGGCAGAGGTTGTCCTTGAAAGGGCAGCTGCTGTGAGAGCCCTCTCCAGCCCCACCCACCTCACAGGGTGTCTGTTGTGGGGGAGGAAGGTAAAGGAGATTGTGAGCCGCTCTGAGACTCTTCAAAGTGGAGAGCGGGATATAAATCCAATATCTTCTTCTACCTCACAGGGTGCCTGTTGTGGGGGAGGAAGGTAAAGGAGATTGTGAGCCACTCTGAGACTCTTCAGAGTGGAGAGCGGGATATAAATCCAATATCATCTTCTACCTCACAAGGTGCCTGTTGTGGGGGAGGAAGGTAAAGGATATTGTGAGCCACTCTGAGACTCTTCAGAGTGGAGGGCGGGATATAAATCCAATATCTTCTTCTACCTCACAGGGTGCCTGTTGTGGAGGGGGAGGAAGGTAAAGGAGATTGTGAGCCGTTCTGAGACTCTTCGGAGTGGAGGGCGGGACATAAATCCAATATCCAATATCTTCATCTACCTCACAGTAATGGCGATTCGGGGCAGTTGGTTACATTTTATGCCCACAGCAAAGCATAATAAAACAATAATTCACAGTGATTCACACGGTCCCAAGCGGTTGTCTCTTTCCCAGCCTTCGTTATCAGCCAAGGAGGATGCCCCCCTATTGCGAAGGCCAAACGGGCCGGCTTCAAAGGGCACCTGTGGATGTTAAGCAGAGACTTTCTGCCGCCTGAGTTCCCGCTGGGCTTTTTCTACAAAAAAAGCCCTGTGTGAAACACTGCTGACATCAGGGATGTGGCCTTACATGCAAATGAGTTCCTGCTAGGCTTTTTCTACAAAAAAGCCCTGTGTGAAACACTGCTGACATCAGGGGTGTGGCCTAACATGCAAATGAGTTCCTGCTGGGCTTTTTCTACAAAAAAGCCCTGTGTGAAACACTGCTGACATTAGGGGTGTGGCCTTACATGCAAATGAGTTCCTGCTGGGCTTTTTCTAAAACAAAAAAGCCCTCGTACCAAATACCTAGTGCTCCAAAGTAGGCGGCCTCCAAATAATGGACATTCTCTTCTGTCTGCTCCTAAAACATAGATTTGCTGAGAGTCCCTCCCATGTTCCAAAGTTAGACAAGTTACTCAAAAAAAAAGATTCCCTCTCTGCAATAATGTCATACTTACAGAATTCCACCATTTGCTGGCTGTTCTAATAACTTCCACACCTGGAACTTCTCAAGTATTTCCACCAGGCCTCGGATTCAGCAGGAGCTCACAGGAACGCAGCTCCTGAACCTTTCCGAGGGTTCCCCCTCCTCCTCCCCACCCTGTCCATTGAATAGTAGGTGCACCTGCATAACAATCCCTTGATGAGCTCCACCACCTATTTATCTTCCAAGTGACCCCTGATTTCCACCATCTCTAGATATCTAAATTCACAAGTTGGGCCACACTGACACAAAGCAAATTTTCCTAAAAACCTGGAGGGGACCTCCTAGATTTGCAGAAAAAATCTGACATATGAAAAGAATAAGAAGATATTGGATTTATGTCCCGCCCTTCACTCTGACTCTCAGAGTGGCTTACAATCTCCATTACCTTCCTCACCCACAACAGATACCCTGGGAGGTAGGTTGGGCTGAGAGAGCTCTCACATAAACTTGTTTGAGTTTTTTTTTTTTGTGTAGAAAACAGCAAGGTTGATAACAGATGAGCAGTTTGGGCCAACTCAGAGATGCCTCAGAAGCCCACTTGAAAAATCCTTCCATATGCTAACATCTTCCACCCATCCCCATCCCATACTCACCCAGTCCTCCGGTGTCTTGTGGGCACAGACTTGTCAACGTTGTATTTGTCACTCTGATGGGTTAAACGCTATTGACAGACCTCTCCTTCATTAATTGGTCTAGTCATTTTAAAAAAAAAATCAGATCCAGAGACTATCATTGTAGATCAAGGTAAGAAGTTTCATTCGGGGAGGGACTGTGGCTCAGCGGTAGGGCATCTGCTTGGTAAGCAGAAGGTCCCACGTTCAGTCCCCGGCATCTCCTACTAAAAAGGGTCCAGGCAAGTAGGCGTGAAAAACCTCAGCTTGAGACCCTGGAGAGCCATGAATGGGGCTATGGCTCAGTGGCAGAGCATCTGCTTGGTAAGCAGAAGTTCCCAGGTTCAATCCCCGGCATCTCCAGCTAAAAAGGGTCTAGGCAAGTAGGCGTGAAAAACCTCAGCTTGAGAGAGCGATGAATGGGGCTGTGGCTCAGTGGTAGAGCATCTGCTTGGTAAGCAGAAGGTCCCAGGTTCAATCCCCGGCATCTCCAACTTAAAAGGGCCCAGGCAAATAGGCATGAAAAACCTCAGCTGTTCAAGGGGAGGGACGGTGGCTCAGTGGTAGAGCATCTGCTTGGGAAGCAGAAGGTCCCAGGTTCAGTCCCCGGCATCTCCAACTAAAATGGGTCCAGGCAAATAGGCATGAAAAACCTCAGCTGTTCAAGGGGAGGGACGGTGGCTCAGTGGTAGAGCATCTGCTTGGGAAGCAGAAGGTCCCAGGTTCAATCCCCGGCATCTCCAACTTAAAAGGGCCCAGGCAAATAGGCATGAAAAACCTCAGCTGTTCAAGGGGAGGGATGGTGGCTCAGTGGTAGAGCATCTGCTTGGGAAGCAGAAGGTCCCAGGTTCAATCCCCGGCATCTCCATCTAAAAGGGTCCAGGCAAATAGGCATGAAAAACCTCAGCTGTTCAAGGGGAGGGACGGTGGCTCAGTGGTAGAGCATCTGCTTGGGAAGCAGAAGGTCCCAGGTTCAATCCCTGGCATCTCCAAAAAAGGGTCCAGGCAAATAGGCGTGATAAACCTCAGCTTGAGACCCTGGAGAGCCGCTGCCAGTCTGAGAAGACAATACTGACTTTGATGGACCGAGGGTCTGATTCAGTATAAGGCAGCTTCATATGTTGGCTAAGTGAAGGGGGGGGGGGAGAATTCTTTTGTGTGCCCTGTCTTCTTTGTCTGAGGCTGATGACTTTGTTCATCTTTAGCCTTGAACAAGAAAGGGAGAGAAGGAACACATCTGTCCATTCTCCAAAAAAAAAAAAAATCCATACAAGATTGACTCTATTCAATGAACAAATGCCATGAAATAATGACCTTCTAGGGCTACTGTCAATCACATCCCAACACGAGGGTGAGCAACAGTATGCCCAACCATTTAACAGCAAATACAAACAACATTAAACATAAGAACGTTAACACATTTAATGGTATATGTATGTTTAGTTTAGTTTTTAGTTTATTTGTAATTTGTATCCCGCCCTTCCCACCAGGTGGCTCAGGGCGGCTTACAGCGTATAAAATCTAACGTAAGAATATAAAAATTTAAACATTCCGCACAGTTTACATAGTTAAAATTCAACATTTCACATAATTTACATAGTTAAAACATTAAAAACATACAGCGATCTTATAAAAACTACACTCAGTATCAAGTTTCAAGTGCCGGTTAGTTGTAAGCCAGCCGGAAGAGGACTGTCTTACAGGCCCTGCGGAATTGAGCAAGATCCCGCAGGGCCCTTACCTCTTCCGGCAGCTGGTTCCACCAGGAAGGGGCCATTACGGAGAAGGCCCTATCCCTAGTAGATTTCAAATGGGCTTCCTTTGGCCCGGGGACAACAAGGAGATTTTGAGTTCCCGATCTCAGTACTCTCTGGGGAACATGTGGGGAGAGACGGTCCCTCAGGTAGGCAGGTCCTAGGCCATATAGGGCTTTAACGGTAATGACTAGCACCTTGTACCAAACTCGATAAAGCATTGGCAGCCAGTGCAGAACCCGAAGTCCCGGCTGAATGTGCTCCCATCTTGGGAGCCCCAATAACAACCGGGCAGCGGCGTTCTGCACCAACTGCAATTTCCGGGTTCGGCACAGGGGCAGCCCCATGTAGAGGGCATTGCAGTAGTCCAACCTTGAGGTGACCGTTGCATGGATCACCGTTGCTAGATCGTCACGCTCCAGGAAGGGAGCCAGCTGCCTTGCCCGCCTAAGATGGAAAAATGCGGACTTGGCAGTGGCTGCTATCTGGGCCTCCATCGTTAAGGAAGGCTCCAGTAGTACCCCCAAGCTCTTGACCCTATGCGTCGCAATCAGCGGCGCACCATCAAAAACTGGTAGGGGAATTTCCCTTCCCGGACCCCGACAACCCAAGCAAAGGACCTCTGTCTTCGCCGGATTTAGCCTCAGCCCACTCAGCCTGAGCCACCCAGCCAAGGCCTGTAACGCCTGGTCCAGATTTTCTGGGGCGCAGACCGGCCAGTCGTCCGTAAGCAGATAGAGCTGGGTGTCATCAGCATACCGGTGACAACCCAGCCCATACCTTCAGGCAATCTGGGCGAGGGGACGCATATAGATGTTAAATAACATCGGGGAAAGAACCGCACCCTGAGGCACTCCGCAATCAAGCATATGAGCATATAAAGCTGCCTTCCACTGAATCAGACCCTCCTGGGTCCATCAAAGTCAACGTTGTCTTCTCAGACTGGCAGTGGCTCTCCAGGGTCTCAAGTGGAGATTTTCACGCCTACTTGCCTGGACCCTTTTTAGTTAGAGATGCCGGGGATTGAAGCTGGGACCTTCTGCTTGCCAAGCAGATGCTCTACTGCTGAGCCACTGTCCCTCCCGTCCCTCCACACCATTTTGACATTTAAATACTTTCTATGCATGTTGTTCAGCCTATCGTCAGCCATTTGAGACGGACCGCTTTTCAACCTGGGAAATGATAGAAGCATTCCCCCCGCCCTCCCTTGACTAAACACAAGAAATTGTGCTTCCACTCAGAGCACAAACTAGGATGCATTTGTCCTGCCGCTGTCTTCCTACTAATAGAACCCCGAGCAAGACGTAGCATAAGTGCATTAATCAGGATAAATTATTGCCTCGCGTTCTTGCGTCTTGCCAACGAAGCACCGTTATACAAATCATCAGGATCCCAATCATGGCGATAAATGCGATAAAAAAAATTATGGATGTAATTATTGGAGCATTTATTCAGATTTCAGCGTTATTTACAAAGCACCTGACAGTGATTGCGGCCACCAGGAATTATGTCGACAACGGTTTGGAACTCTTTTGTGAAGCTGTCAGAAGAGACAGGTGAAGGGAGCTCAAAAGCAAAGACGCAACTCCACAGACACCTGTGTCAAAATGCAATTTATGATTACTTAGGGAGTGAAATTGTCACTGCTACAGTAGTCCTGTGCACGGCATGACCCAGAAATCTGAACCCAGTCCATTGGTAAGATATAATGGCAAGACCATCCTGATTTGATTACCTGTCTGCAGGCCTCAGATTCAGCAGGAGCTCACAGGAGCACAGCTCCCGAACCTTTCTGAGGGATCCCCCTCATCCTCCCCAACTAACTTGTCCATTGAATAGGAGATGCAGCTGCAGAAGAAGAGGAAGAAGATATTGGATTTATATCCCGCCCTCCACTCCGAAGAGTCTCAGAGCAGCTCACAATCTCCTTTACCTTCCTCCCCCACAACACCACAAACCAATTGCCCTTTCATCACACCCCCTCCAGCCTAGAAATAGCAGCTCTCCAGCAGCCCTGGCCCCACTCAATGCACAGCAGCCAAGAAGGTCTGAGGCGTGCTCCGGCTGCAACGCCACTGAGGATGTTCTCCGCAGCTGAGAACGAAACGTCTGGAAGGAAAACTTTCTCCAGTAGAACACGACACTTGATCCCGAAAGATTCTACAAACCCTAATGATGTTACCAGCCGTGAAAACCTGAAATCTTTCATTTAATGTCTATTGCCAAAAAAAGAAAAGAAAAAAAGCATCCAGTGCTTTGCTGAGATTCAGGGTATTTCCTGAATGATGGGGATTGTTTTTGTCCCCACGCTAGACAGCTGCAGGAGCACTTGGGAAGGTGATGAGAGAGGAGTTCAAAGCGTTTGAACTATCAGCTGGCAAGTGGTCTTCTTCATTTGAAGACCGAAATATGGTGTCAAAGATAAATGTGTTTAGGACAAGGAAGAAAGAGGAAGGGGGGGGGGGGAAACTGCTAAGGAAAGAGGTTTAATGTGGCTTGAAAGTGCTTCCACCATCTGTCTGCCGTGATAAGGTCATGTCCCTGAAACAACTGAGATTTGGTTGGTTAGAGTTGGAAACCGACACAACAAGTTGCAAGACAACGGATGTCACTAAAGGGTCACGGATTCCATTCCTGTGGTGATGGCGCTTGTGTATTATAAATAGCTGGAGGCTTCACGCAGACCCCGAAAAAATTTCAAAACAAATGCATTTCTGGAGAAAACCATATTCCACGTGTTGCTCACTGTCACCTTTTCCTTCATCTTGAATCTAAAATTGTGCCAGAGGACAGGAACAATTCCCAGACCGTTTTGTACACAAGGAGAAGTGGGAAATTTAAGAACATAAGAACATAAAAGAAGTCATGTTGGATCAGGCCAATGGATCATCCAGTCCAACACTCTGTGTCACACAGTGGCCAATATATGTGTGTGTGTATATATACACACATATACACACTGATGGACCTCTGCTCCATATTTTTATCCAATCCCCTCTTAAAGCTGGCTATGCTTGTAGCCGCCGCCACCTCCTGTGGCAGTGAATTCCACGTGTCAATCAGCCTTTGGGTGAAGAAGGACTCCCTTTTACCCGTTCTAACCCGACTGCTCAGCAATTTCATTGAATGCCCGTGAGTTCTTGTATTGTGAGAAAGGGAGAAAAGGACTCCTTTCTCTACTTTCTCCATCCCAGGCATAATCTTGTAAACCTCATGTCACCCCGCAGTCGACGTTTCTCCAAGCTAAGGAGCCCCAAGCGTTTTAACCTTTCTTCATAGGGAAAGTGTTCCAAACCTTTAATCATTCTAGTTGCCCTTTTCTGCACTTTTTCCAATGCTATAATATCCTTTTTTGAGGTGCGGTGACCAGAATTGCACACAGTTTTCCAAATGAGACCGCACCATCGATTTATACAGGGGCATTATGATACTGGCGGAGATGGCCAGTATCATAATTTGGTTAAGATAGCAGAGTTTTGCCCAGTCATAGAAGCATTATACTGAGTGCAGTAAATAAATCTATCTCCCAAGTATGTTGTGAAAAAGAAGAAGAAGAAGAAGAAGAAGAAGAAGAAGAAGAAGAAGAAGAAGAAGAAGAAGAAGAAGAAGAAGAAGAAAAAGAAGACGACGACTTAGCCGCCCTGAGCCTGCTTGGCGGGGGAGGGCGGGATATAAATAAAATTTTACTTACTTACTTACTTACTTACTTATATTTATTGAACTAGATCTAGTTCATATTCAGGTTGTAGTCAAAAGAAGACAAAGAAGTCTAACTTTGAGTACTCCATCTCCCCCTAAATTTCCAACTATTTCATCCAGATCTGGCCACCCTACTGCTGAAAGTTCTGTTGATTTGCAGCTGACTTATGGTGACTCCATGGGGCAGGGGTGACAGCTTGCTTTGCCAGGCTTGCACAATCGCGCAGGAGCTACAGAGCAAAGCCTCTGTTTCCTTCATTGGCTCAGGCTCCCCCTTGGCGAGGAAGTGGGGAGCGAGAGCTTGCTTTGCCGAGCTCTCTCAATTGCACAGCAGAGCTACTGAGCCAAGCCTCTCTTCCTTCTATTGGCTGAGGTTCCTCCCTATCCTGGTCCCCTTGGGAAGGAAGGAGTTCCATCTGTCCAGTTTTCTGGATCCAATGGGTGAAATACAAAGAAAGCAATGGGTGAAATACAAAAAAAATACAACTTAGCTTACTAGCATGGCTAACTACGTCTGATCTCTACACGGCTATGGTTTACGGACTCTTATCTGGGAGAGCCAGGTTTGATTCCCCACTCCTCCACTTGCACCTGCTAGCATGGCCTTGGGTCAGCCTTATCTCTGGTAGGAGTTGTCCTTGAAAGGGCAGCTGCTGTGAGAGCCCTCTCCAGCCCCACCCACCTCACAGGGTGTCTGTTGTGGGGGAGGAAGGGAAAGGAGATTGTGAGCCGCTCTGAGACTCTTCAGAGTGGAGGGCGGGATATAAATCCAATATCTTCTTCTTCTTTACAACTCTTTGTCTGGCTAGTTCTTGTCCCCAGAGAACATTGTGCCAGGAAAAAGAGCGTAGAAGATTCCCTTTCTCTTTGGGTTTAGGCTACAATACATCACTTCCTCTTTCAGGTAAACACACATTAACTCTATAATGGCTGGATTGTAAATCACTTGTATTCCAACAGTTTCTATCTCTGCTACCTAATCTTAAATGGGTACACATGTGGTCCGGCCCAGCATGGCCCGGCCCAACAAGGTCTCATTTATGTCAGCTCTGGCTGTCCTAACAAATGAGTTCGATGCCCCTGCAGTAGGGTTTTCAAGGCAAGAGATGTTCAGAGGTGGTTTGCTACCCTGGACTTGCTTGGTGGACTCCCACACAAATACTAACCAGGGCTGACCCTGCATAGCTTCTGAGCTCTGACAAAAGCAAGCTCTCCTGGGCTACCTAGGTGAAGGGAAGAGATGAACAAAGGTGTTTTGACACTGCCTGCCTCTTTGTAGTAGCCCTGGACTTCCCGAAGCTTGCCAGTCCCCAGGTCTGGGCGGGGAATCCCCTGGTTTTACAGGCTCCTCCCCAACACCAGCCAGCTGGCCAGCAGGGGAAAGCCCCATCCCAACAGACACCGTGTGCCTTCAGACCTCGGCAAGTTTAGAAGAGGCTTGCAAACTGTTTGTTTCTGAATACGTGTGTGCCTTTAAATCTCAGCAGGAAAGCTTCAGGGGGCGGGGTGAGCAGACAGAGCCATCTTGTTCTCAGTCCCTCTGTTTGTTTGGAGGAAAATTCCACCCCCTAGGCCAGGGGTCCTCAAACTTTTTAAATAGGGGGCCAGTTCACTGTCCCTCAGACTGTTGGAGGGCCGGACTGCCGTTACTGTACAAGGCCGCGGGCCGTCAGTTCTCCGTCTTCTGCATCTCTCTCCCTTCCCCACACCACACACCCCAGCCTGGGAACTCACCTCACCTCGGTATCACCTCACACTCTGTCTCCGCCGCCTCAGCCCATTGCTGGAAGTGTGCATTGCTAATGCGAGTTTAGGTCGAACATCACTTCCGGTCTGATTTTGCCATAACCCGGCGGGCCGCATAAACGTCCTCAGCGGGCCGCATCTGGCCCGCGGGCCGTAGTTTGAGGACCCCTGTCCTAGGCTGTTATTTTGTTTTCCTAAAGATGTTGGTTGAAATACAGCAGATAGTTATATTTAGTAACGCGAATAAATCGCCCCAGGGAGATCACAAAAGTACGTGCTTGCTGACTGTGTTTATTTTGGCTGCTTTGCGAGAGTGCGTGGAAGTCTTTTAGTGGACGTCTAGCTGCTGGGGGACGAGGAAACGAAGACTGTATTCAGGGGAAATGCACTGCTGTATTTTTATTTATTTATTTTAGGGAATGGGGAAGTCTCCTGGCTCCACCCCAAAGTCCCCAGGTATTTTCTGATTTGGACCTGGCAACCCTAGACTAACCAGATAGTGCCCCATTCAAGTATTAGCCAAGGCCACCCCTACTGAGTTTCCAAGATCTGATGAGATCAAGCTGGCTGGAACAATCCAAATCAAAGGCAGCTGACATCCACTCTGTTAAATAAGAGAGAAAGGCAGAGGATGGGATCAAGACTTCTTTTTGGCAGAGTCTTACTAGGCTTCTCAGCAGGCAGATTCTCACCCTTGGCCCCAACCTCCCATCTTAAAGAAAATAAAGGGGAGGGAGAAAAAATGGACATAAAATGGCCTCCATAGTGATGATCTAGGAGTTTTCCCATGACTCTGTGGAGTTTACCATAGAGACTGGGGAACTTCCTAGAGTGTTACCAGGAAGCAACATCACATCCTCCCTAAATGCCACTCTCCTCGGTACCTCAATCTAGTTTGGTGTAGTGGTTAAGTGTGTGGACTCTTATCTGAGAGAACCGGGTTTGATTCCCAGCTCCTCCACATGCACCTACTGATGTGACCTTGAGTCAGTCACAAGTTCTCACAGAGCTGTTTCTCTCTACAGCAGTTTCCGTCAGAGCTCTCTCAGCCCCACCTACCTCACAGGGTGTCTGTAATGGGGAGGGGAAGGGGAAGGAGATCATATTCCACTCTGAGACTCCTTCGGGTAGTGAAGGGTGGGGTATAAATCCAATCTCTTATCTTCTTCATCCTCCTCATCATCATCATCAAAATCTCCACTTTTGTTGAGGTAATGCTGGCAACCACACGTTTTACTGATGTGTATCTTCACCAATTTAAAAGAGGATTAAGATGTCATGAGGTACATAGCAGGGAGACAGACATTTTAGAGCAATAAAGGCATAGGATGGGAGGGGGGAGAATCCACTGGTCCCTCTTTCTCTTTTATATCCTTAGCAAAAAAAAAAAAATGGCCAGTAGTGTTCCAGCAAAGGAAACTCTAAAAACTTTGGTTTGGGCCCACCCCTCTCCATTTGGGGAGGGACGGTGGCTCAGTGGCAGAGCATCTGCTTAGTAAGCAGAAAGTCTCAAGTTCAATCCCCGGCATCTCCAACTAAAAAGGGTCCAGGCAAATAGGTGTGAAAAATCTCAGCTTGAGACCCTGGAGAGCTGCTGCCAGTCTGAGTA
This sequence comes from Heteronotia binoei, assembly GCF_032191835.1. Classification (NCBI taxonomy): domain Eukaryota; kingdom Metazoa; phylum Chordata; class Lepidosauria; order Squamata; family Gekkonidae; genus Heteronotia; species Heteronotia binoei. The sequence continues at coordinate 173,562,195 of NC_083226.1, forward strand.
GACAATGCTGACTTTGATGGACCGAGGGTCTGAATCAGTATAAGGCAGCTTCATATGTCCTATAAGGGAGGGACGGTGGCTCAGTGGTAGAGCATCTGCTTGGTAAGCAGAAGGTCCCAGTTTCAATCCCCGGCATCTCCAACTAAAAAGGGTCCAGGCAAGTAGGTGTGAAAAACCTCAGCTGGAGACCCTGGAGAGCAGGGGAGAGACAGTGGCTCAGTGGTAGAGCATCTGCTTGGTAAGCAGAAGGTCCCAGTTTCAATCCCCGGCATCTCCAACTAAAAAGGGCCCAGGCAAATAGGTGTGAAAAGCCGCAGCTTGAGACCCAGGAGAGCCACTGCCAGTCTGAGTAGACAGTACTGACTTTGATGGACCAAGGGGTCTGATTCAGTATAAGGCAGCTTCATATATGTTCATATTGCGTTCAATTTCCTGCTTTATGACAATCTCAATTAAAAACCTACAGAAGGGGAGGGGGATATGAAGCAACAGACAGGTTCAGCAAGATGAATGTTTCCTGCTTTCTCCAGCTAACCGCTGATAAAAAAACAAACAAACCCTTGGTGGTTTTAAAGGGAAAGATTTTTATGGAGATACAGCTGCTTCTTTTATCGAAGGTGTCAGCGCTCGACCCGCGATAACGTCTCACTGAATGAGTCGTCATCCCTTCCCGGCCCCCTTTGCTAGAGCCCATAATAGATATTGTTAGCGGGCAGATAAATCTCTCTTTATGTTAGGCCCGGCCACAAAGAAGAATTAGGTGGTGTTTTTCTAAAACACATGGGGCTACATCTGTTACTGCTATCAACCCGGATTGCTTTACATTCCGCGGGTGCTTTAGTGCGCCGTAAAGGGAAATGGCATTATGTTGACCTAGGCGGAGAATGTTGGATTCTGGAAGGCTGTAAAGATGGACTGGAGGTCTGGGTGAATGTACAAAAATGGAGACAGAAGATGGACTAGGGTCGTCAGGTCCCCCATGGCCATCAGTGGGAGATAGGAAGAAGAAGAAGATATTGGATTTATATCCCACCCTAAACTCTGAATCTCAGAGTCTCAGAGCAGCTCGCAATCTCCTTTACCTTCCTCTCCCCACAACAGACACCCTGTGAGGTAGAGGGGAGGCCGAGAGAGCTCTGCCAGAAGCTGCCCTTTCAAGGACAACTCTGCGAGAGCTATGACTAGCCCAAGTTCATTCCAGCAGCTACAAGTGGAGGAGTGGGGAATCAAACCTGGTTCTCCCAGATAAGAGTCCATGCACTTAACCACTATGGCTCACCCAAGGCCATTCCAGCAGCTGCAAGTGGAGGAGTAGGGAATCAAACCCTGTTCTCCCAGATAAGAGAGCTATGGCTGACCCAAGACCATTCCAGTAGTTGCAAGTGGAGGAGTGGGGAATGAAACCCGGTTCCCCCAGATAAGAGAGCTATGGCTGACCCAAGGCCATTCCAGCAGCTGCAAGTGGAGGAGTGGGGAATCAAACCCTGTTCTCCCAGTTAAGAGAGCTATGGCTGACCCAAGGCCATTCCAACAGGTGCAAGTGGAGGAGTGGGGAATCAAACCTGGTTCTCCCAAATAAGAGTCTGCACACTATACCAAACTAGAGAGGTAAGGTTGACAGAGATGGAGGTTGGGAAACTCCAAGAGATTTCACGATCGTACCTGGGGAAGTCCAAAACTTCAGTGGGGTGCAATAGATTTTTTTTTTATTAAGAAATAAAATAGGTACACAACAAATGACCCATTACTGTAGTGTCCATATATAGATTGCAGTGGAAAAAGAAAACAAATTCTATTTACATACAGAGAAATCTAATAGCCAACACTAGATAACACTCACCCAATGCTGTCTATCAAGTAGGTCCAAAAACACAAGGTCCCATTTCTTAGAACCTCAACCATCTAAAATATTGAACATCTATAGGAAGTGTTTCTTTATTGGATAGGAGAATCAGAGCCAGTTTGGTGTAGCGGTTAAGTGTGCGGACTCTTCTCTGGGAGAACGGGGTTTGATTCCCCACTCCTCCACTGGCAGCTGCTGGGATGGCCTTGGGTCAGCCACAGCTCTGGCAGAGGCTGTCCTTGAAAGGGCAGCTGCTGGGAGAGCCCTCTCAGCCCCACCCACCTCACAGGGTGTCTGTTGTGGGAGAGGAAGGGAAAGAGATTGTGAGCCGCTCTGAGACTCTTCGGAGTGGAGAGTGAGATATAAATCCAATATCTTCATCTACCTCACAGGGTGTCTGTTGTGGGGGAGGAAGGGAAAGGAGATTGTGAGCCGCTCTGAGACTCTTCAGAGTGGAGGGCGGGATATAAATTCAATATCTTCATCTACCTCACAGGGTGTCTGTTGTGGGGGAGGAAGGGAAAGGAGATGGTGAGCCGCTCTGAGACTCTTCGGAGTGGAGAGTGAGATATAAACCCAATATCTTCATCTACCTCACAGGGTGTCTGTTGTGGGGGAGGAAGGGAAAGGAGATTGTGAGCCGCTCTGAGACTCTTCAGAGTGGAGGGCGGGATATAAATCCAATATCTTCATCTACCTCACAGGGTGTCTGTTGGGGGGGAGGAAGGGAAAGGAGATGGTGAGCCGCTCTGAGACTCTTCAGAGTGGAGGGCGGGATATAAATCCAATATCTTCATCTACCTCACAGGGTGTCTGTTGGGGGGGAGGAAGGGAAAGGAGATGGTGAGCCGCTCTGAGACTCTTCAGAGTGGAGGGCGGGATATAAATCCAATATCTTCATCTACCTCACAGGGTGTCTGTTGGGGGGGAGGAAGGGAAAGGAGATGGTGAGCCGCTCTGAGACTCTTCGGAGTGGAGGGCGGGATATAAATCCAATGTCTTCATCTACCTCACAGGGTGTCTGCTGTGGGGGAGGAAGGGAAAAGAGATTGTGAGCTGCTCTGAGACTCCTCGGAGTGGAGGGCGGGATAGAAATCCAATATCTTCATCTACCTCACAGGGTGTCTGTTGTGGGGGAGGAAGATAAAGGAGATTGTGAGCCGCTCTGAGACTCTTTGGAGTGAAGGGCGGGATATAAATCCAATATCTTCATCTACCTCACAGGGTGTCTGTTGTGGGGGAGGAAGGGAAAGGAGATTGTGAGCCGCTCTGAGACTCTTTGGAGTGGAGGGCGGGATATAAATCCAATATCTTCATCTACCTCACAGGGTGTCTGTTGTGGGGGAGGAAGGGAAAGGAGATTGTGAGCCGCTCTGAGACTCTTTGGAGTGGAGGGCGGGATATAAATCCAATATCTTCATCTACCTCACAGGGTGTCTGTTGTGGGGGAGGAAGGGAAAGGAGATTGTGAGCCGCTCTGAGACTCTTTGGAGTGGAGGGCGGGATATAAATCCAATATCTTCATCTACCTCACAGGGTGTCTGTTGTGGGGGAGGAAGGGAAAGGAGATTGTGAGCCGCTCTGAGACTCTTCGGAGTGGAGGGCGGGATATAAATCCAATATCTTCATCTACCTCACAGGGTGTCTGTTGTGGGGGAGGAAGGGAAAGGAGATGGTGAGCCGCTCTGAGACTCTTCGGAGTGGAGGGCGGGATATAAATCCAATATCTTCATCTACCTCACAGGGTGTCTGTTGTGGGGGAGGAAGGGAAAGGAGATGGTGAGCCGCTCTGAGACTCTTCGGAGTGGAGGGCGGGATATAAATCCAATATCTTCATCTACCTCACAGGGTGTCTGTTGTGGGGGAGGAAGGGAAAGGAGATTGTGAGCCGCTCTGAGACTCTTCGGAGTGGAGGGCGGGATATAAATCCAATATCTTCATCTACCTCACGGGGTGTCTGTTGTGGGGGAGGAAGGAAAAGGAGATTGTGAGCCGCTCTGAGACTCTTCGGAGCGGAGGGTGGGATATAAATCCAATATCTTCTTCTACCTCACAGGGTGTCTGTTGTCGGGGAGGAAGGTAAAGGAGATTGTGAGCCGCTCTGAGACTCTTCGGAGCGGAGGGTGGGATATAAATCCAATATCTTCTTCTACCTCACAGGGTGTCTGTTGTGGGGGAGGAAGGTAAAGGAGATTGTGAGCCGCTCTGAGACTCTTCGGAGCGGAGGGTGGGATATAAATCCAATATCTTCTTCTACCTCACAGGGTGTCTGTTGTGGGGGAGGAAGGTAAAGGAGATTGTGAGCCGCTCTGAGACTCTTCGGAGTGGAGGGCGGGATATAAATCCAATATCTTCATCTACCTCACAGGGTGTCTGTTGTGGGGGAGGAAGGTAAAGGAGATTGTGAGCCGCTCTGAGACTCTGCGGAGTGGAGAGTGAGATATAAATCCAATATCTTCTTCTTCAGAACTGACTCCAGATCATCTATATGGGACATTATACCAGGAACTCCAGAAAAAACAACAACAGATTGTCCATTATTCTACTCATTAAAAATTGTTCCCATAGCTTAGTATATCATAAATTTAAAGACGGGGGAGATGGTCGATTCCAGGCTTTGACTGTAGTCAAGGCTTTGTCTGGCAAGGTTACTTTGTCTTAGGAATATTGGCCTTAAGTGCTTTGGAATCAAATAGATCAGGGGTGTCAAACATGAGGCCCGCAGGCCGAATCAGGCCCCCAAAGGGCTCTATCAGGCTCCTGAGCAACTGGCTCTTGTCTGCTTCCTTCTCCCACTCTTTTGCTTCCTTCTGCATCTCAGCAACAGAGCAAAACCTTGATTTTTTTTTTCCATTTGGTTGAGGCTCCTCCCCCTCCTGGTCCCCTGGGGGAAGGAAGGAAAGAGCCAGAGCTTCTTTTGCCCAGTTCCCTGGATCCCATTGCAGAAATACAAAGAAAGCACCTTTAAGACTGACAAGTGCTAACGTTTTAAGCATGTTTTAAGTTTTAAAAAAAAATCTTTAGTCGTGTTTGTCTGTGTCCTTTGAAAAGTTTATATCTCTGCCAAAAGGTAAAGGTAAAAGGTAGTCCCCCGTGCAAGCATCAGTCGTTTTCGACTCTGGGGTGACGTTGCTTTCACAACGTTTTCATGGCAGACTTTTTACGGGGTGGTTTGCCATTGTCTTCCCCAGTCATCTGCACTCCACCCCCCCCCCCCCCCCGCAGCAAGCTGGGGACTAATTTTACCGACCTCAGAAGGATGGAAGTCTGAGTCAATCTTGAGCCGGCTACCTGAACCAGCTTCCACTGGGATTGAACTCAGGCCGTGAGCAGAGGGCTCTGACTGCAGTACTGCAGCTTTACCACTCTGCGCCACAAAGCTCTTTCCCATAGCTTAGTATATCATAAATTTAAAGAAGGGGGAGATGGTCGATCCCAGACTCTGGCTATAGTCAAGCTTTGTCTGCCAAGGCTACTTTGTCTTAGAAATATTTGCCTTAAGTGCTTTGGAATCAAATAAAGTGCCTTGTCTAAAATAATTACTTGAAAACGTGGACTTAATCACGCAATTCATTAATTGGACCCACAAAATATACAGGGTGGACATAAAAACCACTCTGATGGCCTAGTTTGGTACATGCCTTCACTATCTGGGGTTCACTGAGGAAGAAGTCATCGGAACGAGGGATGATCTAAAATCCTCGTGTGGACTAGGACGTCATACTAGACTTCTCACGGACTTGATGGTTTCCATTTGAGAACTAATGAGTGTGAACTTATAAATGAACTTTGTGAATTAATTTTTTTTTTTGTTATTGGACTTTATGGAGCCTGTAGAGGAGGCGGCTGAGAGGTGATAGGATCACCATCTATCAAGTACTTGAAGGGATGTCCTATAGAGGATGGTGTGGAATTGTTTTCTGTGGCCCCAGAAGGTAGGACCAAAACCAATGAGTTGAAATTAAATCAGAAAAGTTTCCAGCTCAACATTAGGAAGAACTTCCTGACCATTAGAGCGGTTCCTCAGTGGAACAGGCTTCCTGGGGAGGTGGTGGGCTCTCCTTCCTTGGAGGTTTTTAAACAGAGGCTAGATGGCCATCTGACAGCGATGAAGATTCTGTGAATTTAGGGGGAGGTATTTGTGAGTTTCCTGCATTGCGCAGGGGGCTGGACTAGATGACCCTGGAGATCCCTTCCAACTCTATGGTTCTATGTACTCTGCCTGTTGCTTTAATGCTCCATGTTAAGAGGAAATAATATTGCGTAAAACTATAACAAGATTCTGTCATCATTGACATTAATGAAAATTGTTTTTATTTGTGTGCTATTATAGCAAACAGTGTTAGTTTTATTCTGGCTAGAGTCAACCTGACAGCCCCTAATGGTGAGATATCAGTACTTTGGATGTGTGTTTGATGCATACACCTACCCAAAGATCAAAAAGCAAAAAAAAAAAAAATCAGAAGAGTAGGGTGGTTTTATAGTCACTATGTTACAGATTTGGGAATGAACTTGTTTCCCAAATTTTTGTATAATTGGGTATTCCCACCATAGGTGATAGGCTGTGCCTATATTGCCATATTTTTTTCCAACAATAAAGATCATAGGTCTTTGATATTAAGCGTAGTTTGGGTGCAATAGATTCCATCTTCCAAAACATCCATTTTATTTAAGGGAACTGATTTCTATAGCCTGGATATGAGTTGTAACTCTGGGGGATCCCCAGGTCCCACCTGGAGGCTGGCATCCCTATGAGGTGAATGAATTTCACATATGGACAATACTGGGATGCTAAGCCAGTCACCTTACATTTCAATTTGGTTCAGGTGTATAACCCACCTTTTCAAACCCAGAACACAGTAGACAGGATACTGGCTACAAGCTGATAGAGAGCAGCTAACTAGGGTAGCGCAGAGCCAGTTTGGTGTAGCGGTTAAGAGCAGCAAACTCTAATCTGGAGGACTGAGTTTGATTCTATTCTCCTCCACATGCAGGTGCTGGGTGATCTTGGGTCAGTCCCAGTTCTCTCGGAGCTCTCTCAGCCCCACCTACCAGGGTGTCTGTAGTGGGGAGAGGAAGGAGATTATAAGCTGCTCTAGGACTCCAAGTGAAGGTCAGGGTATAGCTCTCCTATTTGTATCGAGAATTGTGGTGTATATATTCTGCATACCAATGAGAAAACCTGGGTAGTGTTCTGGGATTGGTTTCTCCTGACCGGTTAGTTTCACACTGGGTGTGCCTTTGAAATAGGAGATTCTTCCAGCTGAATTTACTGTGGTTGCTATTAGTGTCTCCCCCTCCCCCCTTTATCAGTAGTCAAGGATTTTACTGGAGGAAATAAAAAAAAACCATTACCAGGCACTGTTTTAAAAATTTAGTGAGAGTCAATGCTGGAGAGGGGGGAGGTGGAGATGTAAGTGCTTTGCAGCCTGAGTTCCCCTCCCCAATTGTTATTTAGGAATTACAAAAGGGGAAGATTGTCAAACCCAGAGCCAAGGAAAAGACAAGTAGAGTTCAAGATCTTTATTTCAGCTTCATGGGCATACACATGCGTTGTCAGAACTGACAAGCCCGCCAGTTCTCCCAATTTATAAACCTTTGCCCTGACTGTTATAATTGAAGGCAAAGCATGCCAAGCTAAAGAAGGGGGTTTTGTGAGGGGTTTCTATTATGCTCTCTCATCACCACAGGTGTCATTATCAGTTCTTGGATCACATCTCCTCCTGTCCGCGGCCTTGGTTACGTAGCAACTAGCCAGCTCCCAGACATGCCATCCTTCCTTCAGATAAGCAACAAGCAACAACTACATCAAAGCAGCATAGCTAGCACAAGCATAGTATTATATAGCTGGATGCATATGGCAAGAGGAACAAAATGGAGTGACTCTTGACAAAGGCGATGGACCAGAGGGTTTTTTTTTAAAGGCTGCTTTTTTACGGGGTGGTTTGCCATTGCCTTCCCCAGTCATCTATACTTTCCCCCCAGCAAGCTGGGTACTCATTTTACTGACCTCAGAAGAATGGAAGGCTGAGTCAACCATGAGCCAGCTACCTGAACCAGCTTCTGCTGGGATCGAGCTCAGGTCATGAGCAGAGGGCTCCGACTGCAGTACTGCAGCTTTACAACTCTGCGCCATGGGGCTCTTTAAAAAGGATTTAAAATTTAAATTTTAAAAATCAATTTAAAAGGAAACCTTTTTTTTTTCCAAATCCAAAATAGCCCAGCGTCTTAACCAACCAAGGTAACTTACTTTCCTAATCTCCTATTTCAAAAGACACGCATCGCGTGAAACTGACCAATAAGGAGAGACCAATTAGCCTGCCAGGGAAAGGGAGGGGGGAAATCGGAAGAAATGTTTCTGCTTTTAAAGGCTTGAAAGCGAATTAAGAGGGGGAGGGGGAATTACTGCTCTGAAAAACCGCTCTTGGAAATGACGGCGATACAGGGGAGTGACAGAAGAATGCTGGGAAAGTGAATATGGAAACAGGTTTTTAAAGCGACGCATCCACCCCCTTCAGGGATCAACAGCCATATCAGCAGAAGGGAACAGAAACTAAGGAAACTGTGTGACTGCAATAAAAAAAAGGCTAACGCTATGCTGGGGACTTTTAGGAAGGGAACTGAAAACAAATCAGCCAGTAATGTAACGCCCCTGTATAAATCAATGGTGTTGGCCTCATTTGGAATACCGTCCACATCTCAAAAAAGATACTATAGCATTGGAAAAGGTGCAGAAAAGGGCAACTAGAATGATTAAAGGTTTGGAACTCTTTCCCTATGAGGAAAGGTTAAAGGGCTTGGGGCTCTATAGCTTGGAGAAATGATGACTGAGGGGTGACATGATAGAGGTTTACAAGATTATGCATGGGATGGAGAAGGTAGAGAGAAAAAAGTACTTTTCTCCCTTTCTCACTATAATAAGTGGGTTCTTAGGCATTGAAGAGGCGAGGTGGAAGGGATAACAAGCTCTTGATGGAGTACAGCAGGGTGGGTGGCTCCACTAACAAGACTGGAAAATGGGGCCCACTGGGCCAACTATATACAACACAGGTTTCTGCGCTAGCATGTTATTGGGTCATTCAAACTGGCAGGGGGGCCGCATGATTGGAGCAGGGGAGTTTGGTTTTGGATCCTACTGCTCAATGTTCCCAAGTCCCCAAGCTCAGACCTTCAGGCTCCAACGAGTCAGGAAGGAACACTACTGATACTCATTAACTAACATACATAACGCAATACGAGAACTCACGGACACTCAATGAAATTGCTGAGCAGTCGGGTTAGAAGGGATAAAAGAAAGTCCTTCTTCACCCAAAGGGTGATTCACACGTGGAATTTACTGCCAAAGGAGGTGGTGGCGGCAACAAGCAAAGCCAGCTTCAAGAGGGGATTGGATAAACATCTGGAGTGGAGGTCCATCAGTGGCTGTTAGCCACGAGGTAGATGGATCGCTCCGTCCACGCCCCTCAGTTTGCAAGACCTGAGCAAATCTGAACAATTTGGCATTTGGGAGGTCATTTTTTTAATAGGGATGCCATAAGTCAGAATCGATGGCATTTAGTACACACATAAGGGGTGTCAGAGCATGGGATATTTTGCATCGATTCTCCCTAGGTTGACAAGTTGCTTTGATAGATGGCCTCTGTATGCTGATCTCCCCCATCAGGAAAGCATGGATGCTTTTGTTGGAGTAAGGGAGTTTGTGGCTCAGTTAAAGTTGCACACAGGACTTGATCTGTTCCCCTTCCCCAAAAAATCCAGGGGTAACCTTGAACCTGTGGGAGACAGGTGGTGGAAGGTAGTGGGCACTCTGTGTGACTGAGAAGTGTCATCACCATTTTGTTAAATTGGGAATGTCCAGTTTGGTGTGGTGGTTGAGCGTGCAGACTCTTATCCGGGAGAACAGGGTTTGATTCCCCCACTCCTCCACTTGCAGCTGCTGGAATGGCCTTGGGTCAGCCGTAGTGGTTAAGTGTGTGGACTCTTATCCGGGAGAACAGGGTTTGATTCCCCACTCCTCCACTTGCAGCTGCTGGAATGGCCTTGGGTCAGCTGTAGTGGTTAAGTGTGTGGACTCTTATCCGGGAGAACCGGGTTTGATTCTCCACTCCTCCCTTTGCACCTGCTGGAATGGCCTTGGGTCAGTCCTAGCTCTTGCAAGGGTTGTTCTTGAAAGGACAGTTTCTGTAAGAGCTGTCTCAGTCCCACCCGCCTCTGTTGCGGGGGAAGAAGATTGTAAGCCGCTCTGAGACTGATTCAGAGAGAAGGACGGGGTATAAATCAACAGACTTCTTCTATCTTCTTCAGTCAAACGCCTCATGTTGATCCAATATTGTTTCTATATTGACACACCTCCTGTGAAGTAGATTAAGCTTGAGACATGGCTAGAGGCCCGTGGGCCTCCAGTCAAAATCAATGGCAGGAAAGGATTCAAACCCGCTTGTCTCATGTCCTAGTCACCAAACTGCCACATTACATCAGCTCTTTGTTCTCTTCTTCCATGTCTGTGTTGTCATTAAGCTTCCCCCCCCACCACCACCACCTTTTCTTAGGCTGGCTTAAAGTCGCTTTAGGATTGAAAGCTTCTGTCTGGTTATTCTTAAAAGTGTTGATTTTTTTTTTTTTCATTCTCACATATTGTTTCAAATCTGTCTGGCCTGCTGGAAGCTGCCTTGAGCCGTTCTCCGGAGAAGTAAGAAATAATTTAAACGAAACAAATACATAAATAAATAATCGGAAGGGGGACTACTCAGAACGAGAGAGTTATAAGGCAAAGAAAGCCCCCCTTTGGAATGAAGGGTGTGTTTGTTCATCTGCCTTTGTGATCTTTATGCCTGCATGGTTCTGGAGTGAGAAACGTCGTTCCTGTTATTGCTAGAAGCAAAACTATGACACAACACTGTGGCAGCTATGGGCGGGAGGAGGCTTTGCGCAGGGATGGACATATGGTTGCCAGGTCCAATTCAAGAAGTCGCTGGGGACTTTGGGGGTGGAGCCAGCAGATGCTGGTTGTGGAGCCAGGAGCAAGGTTGTGACAAGCATAATTGAACTCCAAAGAGAGTTCTAGCCATCACATTTAAAGGGATCGCTCACCTTTTAAATGCCTTCTCTCCACTGGGAATAATGAAGAATAGGGTACTTTCTTTCGGGGCTCATAGAATTGGACTTCCTGGTCCAATCTTTTTGAAACTGGGAGGGCATTTTGAGGAGAGGCATCGGATGCTATGCTGGAAATTTGGTGCCTCTATCTCAAAACACAGCCCCCTTAGAGCCCCAGATACCCACAGATCAGTTGTCCTTTACACCCTATAGGAATCGGTCTCCATAGGGAATAATGGATTGCCCAGCAGACATCCCTGCCCCTGCTTTCTTATGACCCTGATGCAGGAGGCGGGTCTCCAAACCAGGGATCTCCTGCCCCCACCTGGGGATTGGCAACCCTAGATGGACATGAGCTGGCTTATAAACTTAAGTTCAGGATTAATTTTGTCCCATTTGTGGTTCACAAAGTGAAGCTCGTGGCCAGTCAACTAGCACAAATTTTCCACAGGCTTTCAAGCAGTTTGTATCGGCCCGTGACAGTTCATGAAGAGATATGTTTCCAGAGGGACTGTCTCTGCTCAATCTAAACGTTTAACCAACTTCAAAGCAACAGAAGGGGCTGAACTTGGAAAGCACGTAGAGGAGAATCCAGGGGGGAGGTCCCCTGGAATTTTGATGCCGTTTGTTGTACAGGATCTATTCTATACACTCCTGAACCTGCCCCTCTCATTTCTCCAGAAAGCACTTTTCTGGAGGCACCTTCTTTGGGGAATTGTAACTCTGAACCTGTAAGTCCAATCTTCACTAAACTTGGAGGGCAGGTAGCAGAGGGTTAGCCAGAAAAGTCCTGTGAGTTTGGTGCATCTACCATGTACAGGGTCTGTTCTATTTGCCCCTGAAACTCCTGAACCTGTGTCTGCCATTTTCCCAGAAAGCACTTTTCCTGGGGCATCTTCTTTGGGGGCCTGTAACTCACCAAACTTGGAGGGCAAGTAGAGGAAAGTCAACTGGAGATCTCCTGTGAGTTTGGTGTCTCTTTGGTGTCCCCCTCGGCATTCTACCACTTTGGGAATATCATGGACTGAATCAATTCGTTTGGTGGCTAAAAGTTCATGACGGTTCAGGGTGCGTGAACCAGGCATGCCACAAACCATGAACCAAACCACATTTTCCCAGTTCAGGTTCATCCCTAGCTCTGAGGCAACAGATTTCTGAACTGAATTAGCCCCCCTCCCCCATTTTGGCTTCTCCTATAGGTCCTTTAAACCCCAACCTCCCCCCCTCAAATAAAAAGGGGGGCACAAACCTTGAATAAAGGCTTGGCGGCATGTAAATTAAGTGTTCCCTAACAAACAAGCATGCAAATTATGTGTTCCCTAACCAACACGAATTTGAGCAGACTTCGGAGGATGGTGGAAGACAGGAGGGCCTGGCGTGACTTTGTCCATGGGGTCGCAAAGAGTCGGACTCGACTTTGCGACTGAACAACAACAAAAAGCTCTCTTATTTGGAAACCTGCTAGACCAACGCTGTGAGGTAAAATAGAGAATACATTTTCTTAGATATTTGATTCAACAGACAAGACGTGGATGGAGATGAACAAAAAAAACATATTGAACAGAAAATAAAGTTTAGAAGGTAAATATTAGATGTGAATGACTTCAGTATGTATAGTTAAACTGGCTCTCTAGTAAAGGAAATACACCTGAAGGGGGATTTGATCCCCCTTTCTCCGGACAGTCTGCCTCAGAAGGTTCATGGCATTTCTTTTCTCTCACAGTGGACATTTCCACAGAGCTTTCACACACCAGTTAGGAATGACCCGTGCTTAAAAGGGAGCTTATTTGCCACACTAAAATAAGCTTTCTTCTATAAGCTGACCCCCAAACCCTAAAATACCAAACAAAATCCTACCTAAGCTGATACTCCTTTCCAGAGTCACAAAATTCCTCTCCAAAGGAATATAAGTTTTATTTCCCTGTCTGAAGTCAAAGCTGGTTCACCAACTACCATCCAGTAGACAGGGCTGGTTCTAGACTGTGTGGCACCCTAGGCAAATAAGTTTTATTTCCCTGTCTGAAGTCGAAGCTGGTTCACCAGCTACCATCCAGTAGACAGGGCTGGTCCTAGACTGTGTGGCACCCTAGGCAACTTCTATTGCCCCACCCTGCACTGATAATGTCACTGAGTCACATGGAGGGCACCCAGAAGATCAGCACCCTAGACAATCACCTAGTTTGCTTAGTGGCGGAGCTGGTTCTGCCAGTGGAGTTCCATAGGCTCTGACAATCACTTGGAATTCTGTGAGCGTACATATGAATGGGTTGCCAGATCTAGGTTGGGAAACTCTTGGAGATTTGGGGGTGGAGTCTGGGGAGGGCAGGGACCTCAGTGGGGTACAATGCCATAGAGTTCACCCTCCAAAAACATGAATTTTCTCCAGGGGAACTGATCTTTGTAGACTCGAGATAAGCTATAATTCCTGGGGATCCCCAGGTCCCATATGGAAGCTGGAATCCTTAATTTAAGGACAATAGCTGCAGTATGATTCGTTCAGTCTTGAATACAAAACCAATGGGTTGAAATTAAATCAAAAGAGTTTCCGGCTCAACTTTAGAAAGAACTTCCTGACCGTTAGAACGATTCCTCAGTGGAACAGGCTTCCTCGGAAGATGGTGGGCTCTCCTTCCTTGGAGGTTTCGAAACAGAATGTCAGCGCAGGGTTCATTGAGTCTTCAACAATGAGAGAACTCTTTTCTTTTGAAAATAAGTTTCATTTATTGATTACAACAATGTTACTCTTGCAGAAGGTCTTTGAGAGTGATAACGTATAGGGAACAAACACTAGCATTTATGGGGATACATCAAAGCCTGGGGGGTTTATATCATTCTCATAATAAAGTTACATTCTGCTTTCAGAGGTGCTTGATTCACACGCTTGTTATCTCTTCCATTGGGCCATCCCCACTCCCCCTCCCGGCTGGTGTCCTTGCCGGCGCCTGGGAAGCGGCCGTACTCCTCTGCACTTCAAAACCCTTTATGGCCTCTGGCGCCCAATTCCCTCCCGCCTTCCTCTTCCCCCTCAGGCATGCCTAAAGTTCTACAGGGGATCATTGGGGTTAGTTGCAAGTAAATAAACATTATAGGAGACATGGTTAGTATCAATGGAACACAAGCTGACACAGAGGCTCGATGTCCACCTGACAGCAATGAAGATCCTGTGAATTTAGGGGGAGGTGCTTGTGAGTTTCCTGCATTGTGCAGGGGGTTGGACTAGATGACCCTAGAGGTCCCTTCCAACTCTATGATTCTATGATTCTATTTGGCAATTCGTGACCACAGTCAAATAGCAGGGAGTCCAATAATCCAACTCTCAAGACTTGCCCATGGAACAACGTTTGAGTCCAGTGGTACTTTTAAGTCCAACAAAGGTTAATCCTGGGTATAAGCTTGCACATTTGGTCACAAAAGCTTCTTTCCGGAGTTAAACTTTGTTGGTCTTAAAGATGCCGCAGGGCTCAAACTTTGTTCTCTTGCTTCAGACCAAGGTAGCTACCCACCTGAGACTGTGTGCCGACTGCGTGATTGAAGAAGAAGAAGAAGATATTGGATTTATATCCCGCCCTCCACTCCGAAGAAGAAGAAGATATTGGATTTATATCCCGCCCTCCACTCAGAGTGACTCACAATCTCCTTTCCCTTCCTCCCCCACAACAGACACCCTGTGAGGTGGGTGGGGCTGGAGAGGGCTCTCCAGCAGCTGCCCTTTCAAGGACAACCTCTGCCAGAGCTAGGGCTGACCGAAGGCCATTCCAGCAGGTGCAAGTGGAGGAGTGGGGAATCAAACCTAGTTCTCCCAGATAAGAGTCCGCACACTTAACCGCTACACCAAACTTGATTGATAGCATCCTAATCCAAAAATTGTTTCAGAGATGTCTTGACAATTACAAAACAAAGGAACAACGTTATTTTAACGTAGTATCTGAAGACGTGAACAGTGACTCATGAAAACTCACGCCCTGCCACAAATTTTGTTAGTCTTTAAGGCGCTACTGGACTCACGCTAGTTTTCTACTTTAACATAGTGAGCAGTCCAGCATCAAGGCTTGGCAAAATCCAGCTCCTAAGGAAACGTATTAGCTCCAAACATTGGAATGAGAAACATAGTGTAATTCAGGTAATTATTTATTGTCAGGGCTTAGAATTAACCTTACAATACAGAGCTGCCGCTGATGCTTTTGGGTAAGCTTGCCTACCTGAGGGACTGTCTCTCCCCATACGAACCCCAGCGAGCACTGAGGTCAGCGGGAAAGAACCAGCTGAATATCCCTGGGTCGAGGGAGGCCAAATTGAAGAACACAAGGGAACGGGCCTTCTCTATCGCAGCTCCACACCTGTGGAATCAACTTTCGGATGAAGTGCGGGCCCTGCGGAGTCTTGACCAATTCCGCAGGGCCTGCAAGACTACTCTTTTTAAGATGGCCTTCGCTGAATGCTGAGATCATGATAGATTCGCTGCTGTTGTATTCC
This sequence comes from Heteronotia binoei, assembly GCF_032191835.1. Taxonomy (NCBI): domain Eukaryota; kingdom Metazoa; phylum Chordata; class Lepidosauria; order Squamata; family Gekkonidae; genus Heteronotia; species Heteronotia binoei. The sequence continues at coordinate 173,577,607 of NC_083226.1, forward strand.
GCCATCCATTTATTAAAAACCTGTAATTTAGCACCGTAACTGTTAATTTTAATTGGAATGTGATTTAAATGATGGTTTTATAATGTAATATTTATTGAATTATATGATTTTATTGTATTATATTGTATTGTATTGTACTGTGTTGAACTAATATGTTGTGAGCCGCCCTGAGCCTACTTTGGCAGGGAGGGTGGGATATAAATAAAACTTATTATTATTAAGTCCTCCTTCACGCAAAGGGCGATTGACACATGGAATTCACTGCCACAGGAGGTGGTGGTGGCTGCAGGCATAGACAGCTTCAAGAGGGGATTGGATAAACATCTGGAGCAGAGGTCCATCAGTGGCTATTAGCTACAGCATATTGATGGAACTCTTTGTCTGGAGCAGTGATGCTCTGTATTCTTGATGCTTGAGGGGACAACAGTGGGAGGGCTTCTAGTGCCCTGGCCCCACTGGTGGACCTCCTGATGGTGCCTGGTTTTTTGGGTACTGTGTGACATAGAGTGTTGGATTGGATGGGCCATTGGCCTGATCCAACATGGCTTCTCTTATGTTCTTATGTGACATAGAGTGTTGGATTGGATGGGCCATTGGCCTGATCCAACATGGCTTCTCTTATGTTCTTACGCTTTCACCAGGGAAGTCCTTTGTGTTACTTTGACTGTTTCTCCTCAAGCAAAATGGGTGCTGAATTTTTGAAGAAAGCCAAGGTAATAGAATATATTGAGCTGCCTGTTTGTGCAGGTGTGGTATTGAACCCGTCTTGACTATCACCTACAGTATTTTCCCTGAAGCAAAATGTGAAGCAAAATTTTGCTCAGGTGAAAAATTTAAGAAACTCTGAAGAACATAGAGACCATTAAGGAAAATAAAAGTGATGCAACTAAGAAACCACTTTGGTGTAGTGGTTAAGTGTGCGGCATCTTATCTCAGAGAACCGGGTTTGATTCCCCACTCCTCCACTTGCACCTGCTGGAATGGCCTTTGGTCAGCCATAGTTATTGAAAGAGTTGTCCTTGAAAGGGCAGCTGCTGTGAGAACCCTCTCAGACCTCACAGGGTGTCTGTTATGGAGGGAGAAGTTTTAGGAGATTGTAAGTCGCTCTGGGTCTCTGTTTCAGAGAGAAGGGTAGGTTTTAAATCTGCAGTCTTCTTCTTCTCGGGATCCCCCCAACTCCCCCTGTATATTCTAAAAAAAAATTGCACTCTGGTTTGGCGGGATTTTTTTATTTTTTTTTTGCTACTCACATTAATTAACCAGTTAATTCTAAATCTCCGTCCTTCAACGAAATTCCAACAAGCAAAAAGAGAATGCAGCCATTTCTGCATGACAAATAACTACAATCCAAAGCCCCCAAAGAAATAATGGTGAATAGCCTCAAATAATTCCTTTAAAAAAATACTCGTTTCATTTCTATGCTATTAAGGTTATACATCTATCTTGGATTTTTGAGTCAGACAGAAATAAAAATTAAGGCAGTGTCTTTCTTAATTGGTGTTATCAAATGTAGGGTGATGCCCCCCAATTTTGCAGTGACATTTCTCAGGTTTATCCCATGTGTATGCTCTCTCTCTCTCTGTTTCTCTCTCTGTTTCTCTCTCTCTCTCTCTCTGTTTCTGTCTCTCGTTCATTTTGCACTCAAGCTCTGAAGCGCTGGGATGATGAATTGCTCTCTGTGGTCTCAGCATGGATAATTTTTTCTCCTAGCTACTGACACAGCTTCTGTTATCACACACACAGAGAATGCAGAAGCTGGAGTGGCTTTAAAAAAAACACAACTTGCCTTTTCTTTTTTTAAGGAAAAGGTTGATTTGACCCAACAGGTGTCTGAACTGGAACAGGTTTGATAAACTTCCCGCAGGAAGGGTGTGAAGCGATAACTGCAAGCGCGGGCTGGTTATCATGCTCGGAAGAAGAAGAAGATCCATGGGAGAAGACATCAAACCTGTTCCTCTGTGGGAATCAGGAGAACCAATTGAGAGAAAGGGGCTTTTGTACATGAAAATCACTTCGAGTGATTGGAGCAGGCAGTGGGTCTTATTGATTTCTGTGTCTGAGCTGCCAACTTCAGATCTCCTTCTTAAAGTATCATAACAAGTGGTGACAATAGTCTTGGAGAAGTTAAGGATTTTAGAGAAGCTGGAAAAGAAACAACGCTGACGAGCGGCCGGAAAAGTCCCCCTCGCTTGAATGATTTAGCGAGAAAGTAAAAAGAACCAGGAAGTGTGCCTGTGTGTTAAGTGCCATCCAGTTGTTTCCAACTCATAGCGACCCTATACATTAATGACCTCCAAATCGTAGAGGGACAAACTTGCTGAGGGAAAATCAGCATCGCTTCTACAAAGGGAAGTCTTGCTTCACCAGCGTTATGGAGTTTTTGTTTGGGTTGGTTTAGGATGGCTGTGCTGGCTAGGCAGCCATCTTTATCTTCACTTAGCAGAGTGCTCGTTCTGAGCTTCAGTGCAGCAGAGTGGCATAGTCTGATGGTTGCCACACTCTCTCAGGAACTGCACAGAGACCCTTGCTTTAAACTAAGAAACGGATAGTGGTGGATTTATTTAAAGAAAACAGCATATAACTGTAGTAGAGAGAAAGAGTGTCTAAACTATTCTTACTAACTGGATGGCTTTGGAGTGTAGTAGGCCATCTGCCTAGTTACAAGCAGGAGGAGAGATACCATGTTGTTCCTCCTGATGCATGCAGGAAGGAAGAAGAGGAGAACAGGAAGAAGGAAGGTATTGGTTAGAGATGGTGAGTGAAAAGCAGAACAGACAGGAAGGAGACTGATATGAACCTGGCTATCTACCTAGCTTGCTCTATGGTGTTTGTAGTCTTTGAGAACTGAGCAAGAGCTATTGCCAGTCTGTTCTTCTAGCAGTTCTTTGCAAAAGGGAATAAGCACATAGTGGCCCGGTAGACATTACATACCTGGGCTTTCAAAAGGCTTTTGCCAAGGTGCCTCATCAAGGATTCCTGAGTAAACTTAGCTGTCATGGGATAAGGGGACGGGTTCTATTATGGATTAAAAACTGGTTAAATGACAGAAAGCAAAGAGTAGGAATCAATGGACAGTCCCCACAATGGCAGGAATAAGCAGTGGAGTACCACAAGGATCAGTATTGGGGCTGCTGCTGTTAGAAATATGATGCGTTTAGCAGAGTAACGTAGAGAAGACTACCATAATAGCTAGGCACACAATTTAGCTTTATCATTGAATCATAGAGTTGGAAGGGACCTCTACGGTCATCCAGTCCAACCCCCTGCACAATGCAGGAAACTCACAAATACCTTCCCCTAAATTCACAGGATCTTCATTGCTGTTAGATGGCCATCTAGCCTCTGTTTAAAAAACTCCAAGGAAGGAGAGCCCACCAACTCCTGAG